>NC_084571.2:36727500-36800000 GCF_033978685.3 Nerophis lumbriciformis | reverse complement strand
ATGCATTTTCGGCAGGTGCGGCTTATACTCTGGTGCGACTTATACTCCGAAAAATACGGTAAAAAGATAGAAAAATTGCCAAAAATTTCAGATTGTTTTTTTTTCTAGACGTTTTTTACTGAACGCAAAATGTACATAAAGAAATCAGGATTTACAATATTAACTATGAACAATAAAACACTGAATATTAACAACATATGAACATCAATCAATCAATCAATCAATCAATCTTTATTTATATAGCCCTAAATCACAAGTGTCTCAAAGGGCTGCACAAGCCACAACGACATCCTCGGTACAAAGCCCACATAAGGGATAGGAAAAACTCACCCCAGTGGGACGTCGATGTGAATGACTATGAGAAACCTTGGAGAGGACCGCATATGTGGGTAACCCCCCCCCCCTAGGGGAGACCGAAAGCAATGGATGTCGAGTGGGTCTGACATAATATTGTGAGAGTCCAGTCCATAGTGGATCCAACATAATAGTAAGAGTCCAGTCCATAGTGGATCTAACATAATAGTAAGAGTCCAGTCCATAGTGGATCTAACATAATAGTAAGAGTCCAGTCCATAGTGGGGCCAGCAGGACACCATCCCGAGCGGAGACGGGTCAGCAGCGCAGAGATGTTCCCAGCCGATGCACAGGCGAGCGGTCCACCCCGGGTCCCGACTCTGGACAGCCAGCACTTCATCCATGGCCACCGGACCTGTGCCCCCCCCCTCAAGGAAAAGGGGAGCAGAGGAGAAAAGAAAAGAAACGGCAGATCAACTGGTCTAAGAGGGGGGCTATTTAAAGGCTAGAGTATACAAATGAGTTTTAAGATGGGACTTAAATGCTTCTAACATCACTTACTTCTATTTAAAAGCTATACATATAAGGTTCATCATGACTTGAACATTATAAAAATAAATGAATGAAGCAAATAAATGAAGAAAATCATCAATTTAAATTGTAATGTTTTGTCATTATTAGGGGTTTCCTGATCTGATATTGATATCAGGTATCAGGCTGAAAAAATAAGTATTGGATAAACTTCTGGGTTTATTACGGGGGCCCTGAGCATTGATAAAGTGCATGGTCAGAGGTCAGTAGAAGCATTTAAGTCCCATCTTAAAACTCATTTGTAAACTCTAGCCTTTAAATAGACCCCATGTTTAGACCAGTTGATCTGCCGTTTCTTTTCCGATCTGCCTCCCTCTCCCTTGTGGAAGGGGGGGGGGCACAGGTCCGGTGACCATGGATGAAGTGCCGGCTGTCCAGAGTCGGGACCCGGGGTGGACCGCTCGCCTGTGCGCTGCTGACCCGTCTCCGCTCGGGATGGTCTCCTGCTGGCCCCACTATGGACTGGACTCTTACTATTATGTTAGATCCACTATGGACTGGACTGTCACAATATTATGTTAGATCCACTACGGACTGGACTCTCACAATATTATGTTAGATCCACTATGGACTGGACTCTCACTATTATGTTAGATCCACTACGGACTGGACTCTCACAATATTATGTTAGATCCACTATGGACTGGACTCTCACTATTATGTTAGATCCACTATGGACTGGACTCTAACACTATTATGTTAGATCCACTATGGACTGGACTATGTTACTGTTATGTTAGATCCACTACGGACTGGACTCTCACAATATTATGTTAGATCCACTATGGACTGGACTCTCACTATTATGTTAGATCCACTACGGACTGGACTCTCACTATTATGTTAGATCCACTACGGACTGGACTCTCACAATATTATGTTAGATCCACTATGGACTGGACTCTCACTATTATGCTAGATCCACTACGGACTGGACTCTCACAATATTATGTTAGATCCACTATGGACTGGACTCTCACTATTATGTTTCATCCACAATGGACTGAACTCTCACTATTATGTTAGATCCACTATGGACTGGACTCTCACTATTATGTTAGATCCACTACGGACTGGACTCTCACTATTATGTTGGATCCACTATGGACTGGACTCTCACAATATTTTGTTAGATCCACTATGGACTGGACTCTCACTATTATGTTAGATCCACTACGGACTGGACTCTCACAATATTATGTTAGATCCACTATGGACTGGACTCTCACTATTATGTTAGATCCACTATGGACTGGACTCTCACACTATTATGTTAGATCCACTATGGACTGAACTCTCACTATTATGTTAGATCCACTATGGACTGGACTCTCACTATTATGTTAGATCCACTATGGACTCGACTCTAACACTATTATGTTAGATCCACTATGGACTGGACTCTCACTATTATGTTAGATCCACTATGGACTGGACTCTCTCACTATTATGATAGATCCACTATGGACTGGACTCTCACACTATTATGTTAGATCCACTAAAATGTTGTTTTTTTCTCGTATTTTAGTCAACTTGTTTATAAAAAGGTAAACGTGTTAGGCTACAGGCTACTAGGAGATGGCGGCTACACAACAGCTAAGCACACCACACTGTAGCACACAAGCTAGACAAAAAAAACGCACATTTGTCAATATAAACAAGTACGATATAATTATAGTTTGCATATTACTTACACACGCAAAGTCTCCAAGGCAGAAGTGTATTAGAAAGTACCCAGTAACAAATGTGTCTGCGACATTCGATTTACTGCGTCACAAGCTTAACGTAATGAATTAGTGTGGCCACTAGGTGTCGCCAAAACACCTCACTCCACTTCAAGTTAATTATAGACAGCATAGGTCCATACCAGTTCATCAATAGGTTAGTGTTGTTCATGCTTACCATTGTTCTACTACTAATTTCACTCGATAAAAAGCATTTTTCTAATATTCCACATTACAAAATAATAAAAGTATGTACTACGGTTTGTGCTGATATCACATTGGCTTAATATCCGTATCAGCCAATAGTCAAAGCTCTAACATTGGTGTGGTATCAGGAGTGAAAAAGTTGTATCGGGACAGTGTCCCGTGTAAAACCGTCCGACCGGAACTCTAATAACTAAAGTTTCTTGGGTGAATAATGTCAACTCACTACACCGGTATGTTTTAGCGCTTTCATGGCGAGTTTACTGACAGATATAAGTAAGAACTTTACACTACTTTATATTAGAAATGGCAACAGCGGAGGAGGAATATCCCATAACAAGAAGATAGAGAAAAAGAAGAAGCTTATCGGACTACTACGTGCAAATTTTCCAGATTCATACAGATCCCAAATACAGATCAGCAGGTACCAGAAGGTAAGAAAAGTTGCTTTTGCATAATATTGCGAAACAAAACGCCAGATAATATGTCTTACCTTATACACACACACCATAATAATACTCCTATGTTAAATGCGCCGACAATCCATCAAGCGGTGTGGCTTCATAGCTTACCAAAGTCCTACTAAAACATTTTGATAAATTGTTGAGAGCCGTGTGTAATGTTCTATGTTTTCAATGGAACATATAAAATGTTGGTGTTGTTTACTTGAGACATATTGCCAATATAGTGCAGCCTACACGTATCTCGTATGTTTGACTGCCATCTACTGGTCACACTTATCATTACACCATGTACCAAATAAAATAGCTCCGAGGTCGGTAGGCACAACCAAAATGATTCCTTACATATGGCGCACTGTCGAGTTTTGAGAGAAAACAAATGACTTTAAGTGCGCCTTATAGTCCGGAAAATACTGTACACAATTCCCTACGGATTTGAATTGTTTACATACAAATTGATGGATAACGCACTTTTGAAATCATAATTCAGTGGGAGAAGCATACAAAAATGTTCGGAAAATATGTTAATAATATTTAGCCACTATGGACTGGACTCTCACTATTATGTTAAATCCACTATAGACTGGACTCACACTATTATGTTAGATCCACTATGGACTGGACTCTCACAATATTATGTTAGATCCACTATGGACTGGACTCTCGCTATTATGTTAGATCCACTACGGACTGGACTCTCACAATATTATGTTAGATCCACTATGGACTGGACTCTCACTATTATGTTAGATCCACTATGGACTGGACTCTCACTGTTATGTTGGATCCACTATGGACTGGACTCTCACTATTATGTTAGATCCACTATGGACTGGACTCTCACACTATTATGTTAGATCCACTATGGACTGGACTCTCACACTATTATGTTAGATCCACTATGGACTGGACTCTAACACTATTATGTTAGATCCACTATGGACTGGACTCTCACACTATTATGTTAGATCCACTATGGACTGGACTCTCACACTATTATGTTAGATCCACTATGGACTGAACTCTGGTTTAAAGCATAATACTGCATGATACTGATAAAGCATGTTCCCTGGGGCCACTATTTGAGAAGAAGTGCTCTAAAGTCATCGGTAGGGGTGTATCCCTTTATGGAGGATGACTGTGCGTGACTTTGTTTAACGTGGGTAGACTGGTGCACACACAGTCACCACACGATCCTTGACAGAATCGGGTCAGGGTCCAGTGGCATGGAGTCCAAGACAACCGGGCACCCTTTTTCCTGCTGCAGCCTTCTTCCGCCGTCACAGCCGTTGTGGTAGTTCTTAAATCTACCGTCTTCCGCCTGCTCCGCCGTTGAGGTCTTCACCGTATCCCTGGCTAGGGGGCAGTCAGGTACTAGGCCTTTGCCAAGGGCCACCTGGGGTGACAGTAGTAAAGGGGTTAACCTCCTAGTGCCCCAAGACCCCATAGAGCAGACCTGGGCATTCTACGGCCCTGTCCGGCCCGTGTGAGGCTAATCATAAATTACAAAATAAATGTAAAAAAGTATCTATGTCGAGTGTGCAATATACAAAAGCAGATTGCTTTTGATGGTTTTATTTTTAACACGGTCTTACACAACACTTCCTGATGTATAATACAATGCAAAAATGTCAATTTCTGTCACTTTATCCTGCATCCTCTTTAAAAGTCCAACATTTTTCCCCGTCAGATTTGGACAACCATCTGTTGTCACACCTGCCAGCTTGTCCCATTTCAGTCCTAACATGTCCAAACACGCATTTACCTATGTGAACAAGTCATTACCTGTGGTTGTCTCTTTAATTGACTGCATGGCTGCCAGCTCTTCCGTGATTTGAAAGTCTGCAGTTATCCCACATAAGAAGATGAGCAGCTGGGCGGTGTTACGTACATCGCAGCTTTCATCCAAAGCCAGCGAAAAACAGTTTAAGTCGGCCGTTCTGTTCTTCAGCTGAAGCTCCAAGTTTCCAGCGATGGTTACAGTGCGTCGGGAGAGTGACACGTTCTCAAATGCGCCATAGTGGATTTAACATAATAGTGAGAGTCCAGTCCATAGTGGATCTAACATAATAGTGTGAGAGTCCAGTCCATAGTGGATCCATCATAATATTGTGAAAGACTGGTGCACACACAGTCACCACACGACCCTTGACAGAATCTGGTCAGGGTCCAGTGGCATGGAGTCCAAAAGGACTGGGGACCCTTTTTCCTGCTGCAGCCTTCTTCCGCCTTCGCAGCCGTTGTGGTAGTTCTTAAATCTACCGTCTTCCGCCTGCTCCGCCGTTGAGGTCTTCACCGTATCCCTGGCCAGGGGGCAGTCAGGTACTAGGCCTTTGCCAAGGGCCACCTGGGGTAACAGTAGTAAAGGGGTTAACCTCTTAGTGCCCCAAGACCCCATAGAGCAGACCTGGGCATTCTACGGCCCTGTCCGGCCCGTGTGAGGCTAATCATAAATTACAAAATAAATGTAAAAAAGTATCTATGTCGAGTGTGCAATATACAAAAGCAGATTGCTTTTGATGGTTTTATTTTTAACACGGTCTTACACAACACTTCCTGATGTATAATACAATGCAAAAATGTCAATTTCTGTCACTTTATCCTGCATCCTCTTTAAAAGTCCAACATTTTTCGCCGTCAGATTTGGACAACCATCTGTTGTCACACCTGCCAGCTTGTCCCATTTCAGTCCTAACATGTCCAAACACGCATTTACCTGTGGTTGTCTCTTTAATTGACTGCATGGCTGCCAGCTCTTCCGTGATTTGAAAGTCTGCAGTTATCCCACGTAAGAAGATGAGCAGCTGGGCGGTGTTACGTACATCGCAGCTCTCATCCAAAGCCAGCGAAAAACAGTCTAAGTCGGCCGTTCTGTTCTTCAGCTGAAGCTCCAAGTTTCCAGCGATGGTTACAGTGCGTCGGGAGAGTGACACGTTCTCAAATGCGCCATAGTGGATTTAACATAATAGTGAGAGTCCAGTCCATAGTGGATCTAACATAATAGTGTGAGAGTCCAGTCCATAGTGGATCTATCATAATATTGTGAAAGACTGGTGCACACACAGTCACCACACGACCCTTGAGAGAATCGGGTCAGGGTCCAGTGGCACGGAGTCCAAAAGGACCGGGGACCCTTTTTCCTGCTGCAGCCTTCTTCCGCCGTCACAGCCGTTGAGGTCTTCACCGTATCCCTGGCTAGGGGGCAGTCAGGTACTAGGCCTTTGCCAAGGGCCACCTGGGGCAACAGTAGTAAAGGGGTTAACCTCCTAGTGCCCCAAGACCCCATAGAGCAGACCTGGGCATTCTACGGCCCTGTCCGGCCCGCGTGAGGCCAATCATAAATTACAAAATAAATGTATCTATGTCGAGTGTGCAATACAACGGTGCTGCTTTTGTTTTGAAAAGCGTTATTTGTATTACTTCCGTATGGACTATGCTTGTGCACAAAATACATTTAAAAAAACATCTATATCGTGCGTGCAATACAATTGTGTTGCTTTTATTTTGAAAAGTGTTATTTATGGGCGTATGTCCGTGTGTAACCTGTGAGTGAAGGTACACAGCGACAAGTGATGCCCGGTTATCCCCGAGACGCTAAAAAGAGAAAAGTTGATGACGAATGGCGTGTTTCCAACAAGACATGGACTGCCAAGTATTTCTTTACGGAAATTAAAGGTAAAGCCGTGTGCTTAATTTGTGGTACACAGGTTGCTGTGTTTAAAGAATATCATTTGAATGGCCACTACATGACGAAGCACGAGGAAAAATACCTGAATCTGTCTGATGAAGCGTGCGCAAGGGAGGCTGGACTTTTTGCCAAATTAAACACCCCCAAAGATGCAGCCATCAGGACAAGTTCCGTCATTTCTCACAAAATCGCCAGAAAAAGTAAGGCGTTTTCTGACGGAGAGTTTATTGAGGAGTGCTTATTGGACTCTGTTGCGCTGAAATGCCCATAGAACGTGTCACTCTCCCGACGCACTGTAACAAGGCGGGTTGAGACCAGGGCTGCGATGTACGTAACACCGCCCAGCTGCTCATCTTCTTACGTGGGATAACTGCAGACAGGTTGCAGTGTTTAAAGAATATAATTTGAATCGCCACTACATGACGAAGCACGAGGAAAAATACCGGAATCTGTCTGATGAATCACGCGCAAAGGAGGCTGATGCGTTGATGGTAAAACTGCAAACTCAACAAGGACTTTTTGCCAAATTTGACCCCCCAGAGATGCAGCCATCAGGACAAGTTCCGTCATTTCTCACAAAATCGCCAGAAAAAGTAAGGCGTTTTCTGACGGAGAGTTTATTAAGGAGTGCTTAATGGGCTCTGTTGCGCTGATATGCCCGGAGAAGAGGGGCGCATTTGAGAACGTGTCACTCTCCCGACGCACTGTAACCATCGCTGGAAACTTGGAGCTTCAGCTGAAGAACAGAACGGCCGACTTAGACTTTTTTCGCTGGCTTTGGATGAGGGCTGCGATGTACGTAACACCGCCCAGCTGCTCATCTTCTTACGTGGGATAACTGCAGACAGGTTGCTGTGTTTAAAGAATATAATTTGAATCGCCACTACATGACGAAGCACGAGGAAAAATACCGGAATCTGTCTGATGAAGCACGCGCAAAGGAGGCTGATGCGTTGATGGTAAAACTGCAAACCCAACAAGGACTTTTTGCCAAATTTGACCCCCCCAGAGATGCAGCCATCAGGACAAGTTTTGTCATTTCTCACAAAATCGCCAGAAAAAGTAAAACGTTTTCTGACGGAGAGTTTATTAAGGAGTGCTTAATGGATTCTGTTGCGCTGAAATGCCCGTAGAAGAGGGGCGCATTTAAGAACGTGTCACTCTCCCGACGCACTGTAACCATCGCTGGAAACTTGGAGCTTCAGCTGAAGAACAGAACGGCCGACTTAGACTGTTTTTCGCTGGCTTTGGATGAGAGCTGCGATGTACGCAACACCGCCCAGCTGCTCATCTTCTTACGTGGGATAACTGCAGACAGGTTGCTGTGTTTAAAGAATATAATTTGAATCGCCACTACATGACGAAGCACGAGGAAAAATACCGGAATCTGTCTGATGAAGCACGCGCAAAGGAGGCTGATGCGTTGATGGTAAAACTGCAAACCCAACAAGGACTTTTTGCCAAATTTGACCCCCCAGAGATGCAGCCATCAGGACAAGTTTCGTCATTTCTCACAAAATCGCCAGAAAAAGTAAGGCGTTTTCTGACGGAGAGTTTATTAAGGAGTGCTTAATGGATTCTGTTGCGCTGAAATGCCCGTAGAAGAGGGGCGCATTTGAGAACGTGTCACTCTCCCGACGCACTGTAACGAGGCGGGTTGAGACCATCGCTGGAAACTTGGAGCTTCAGCTGAAGAACAGAACGGCCGACTTTGACTGTTTTTCGCTGGCTTTGGATGAGGGCTGTGATGTACGTAACACCGCCCAGCTGCTCATCTTCTTACGTGGGATAACTGCAGACAGGTTGCTGTGTTTAAAGAATATAATTTGAATCGCCACTACATGACGAAGCACGAGGAAAAATACCGGAATCTGTCTGATGAAGCACGCGCAAAGGAGGCTGATGCGTTGATGGTAAAACTGCAAACCCAACAAGGACTTTTTGCCAAATTTGACCCCCCAGAGATGCAGCCATCAGGACAAGTTTCGTCATTTCTCACAAAATCGCCAGAAAAAGTAAGGCGTTTTCTGACGGAGAGTTTATTAAGGAGTGCTTAATGGATTCTGTTGCGCTGAAATGCCCGTAGAAGAGGGGCGCATTTAAGAACGTGTCACTCTCCCGACGCACTGTAACGAGGCGGGTTGAGACCATCGCTGGAAACTCGGAGCTTCAGCTGAAGAACAGAACGGCCGACTTTGACTGTTTTTCGCTGGCTTTGGATGAGGGCTGCGATGTACGTAACACCGCCCAGCTGCTCATCTTCTTACGTGGGATAACTGCAGACAGGTTGCTGTGTTTAAAGAATATAATTTGAATCGCCACTACATGACGAAGCACGAGGAAAAATACCGGAATCTGTCTGATGAAGCACGCGCAAAGGACGCTGATGCGTTGATGGTAAAACTGCAAACCCAACAAGGACTTTTTGCCAAATTTGACCCCCTTCAGAGATGCAGCCATCAGGACAAGTTTCGTCATTTCTCACAAAATCGCCAGAAAAAGTAAGGCGTTTTCTGACGGAGAGTTTATTAAGGAGTGCTTAATGGATTCTGTTGCGCTGAAATGCCCGGAGAAGAGGGGCGCATTTGAGAACGTGTCACTCTCCCGACGCACTGTAACGAGGCGGGTTGAGACCATCGCTGGAAACTTGGAGCTGCAGCTGAAGAACAGAACGGCCGACTTAGACTGTTTTTCGCTGGCTTTGGATGAGGGCTGCGATGTACGTAACACCGCCCAGCTGCTCATCTTCTTACGTGGGATAACTGAAGACAGGTTGCTGTGTTTAAAGAATATAATTTGAATCGCCACTACATGACGAATCACGAGGAAAAATACCGGAATCTGTCTGATGAATCACGCGCAAAGGAGGCTGATGCGTTGATGGTAAAACTGCAAACCCAACAAGGACTTTTTGCCAAATTTGACCCCCCCAGAGATGTAGCCATCAGGACAAGTTTCGTCATTTCTCACAAAATCGCCAGAAAAAGTAAGGCGTTTTCTGACGGAGAGTTTATGAAGGAGTGCTTAATGAGCTCTGTTGCGCTGATATGCCCGGAGAAGAGGGGCGCATTTGAGAACGTGTCACTCTCCCGACGCACTGTAACGAGGCGGGTTGAGACCATCGCTGGAAACTTGGAGCTTCAGCTGAAGAACAGAACGGCCAACTTTGACTGTTTTTCACTGGCTTTGGATGAGAGCTGCGATGTAAGTAACACCGCCCAGCTGCTCATCTTCTTACGTGGGATAACTGCAGACAGGTTGCTGTGTTTAAAGAATATAATTTGAATCGCCACTACATGACGAAGCACAAGGAAAAATACCGGAATCTGTCTGATGAATCACGCGCAAAGGAGGCTGATGCGTTGATGGTAAAACTGCAAACCCAACAAGGACTTTTTGCCAAATTTGACCCCCCCAGAGATGCAGCCATCAGGACAAGTTTCGTCATTTCTCACAAAATCGCCAGAAAAAGTAAGGCGTTTTCTGACGGAGAGTTTATTAAGGAGTGCTTAATGGGCTCTGTTGCGCTGATATGCCCGGAGAAGAGGGGCGCATTTGAGAACGTGTCACTCTCCCGACGCACTGTAACCATCGCTGGAAAATTGGAGCTTCAGCTGAAGAACAGAACGGCCGACTTAGACTGTTTTTTGCTGGCTTTGGATGAGGGCTGCGATGTACGTAACACCGCCCAGCTGCTCATCTTCTTACGTGGGATAACTGCAGACTTTCAAATCACGGAAGAGCTGGCAGCCATGCAGTCAATTAAAGAGACAACCACAGGTAATGATTTGTTCACATAGGTAAATGCGTGTTTGGACATGTTCGGACTGAAATGGGACAAGCTGGCAGGTGTGACAACAGATGGTTGTCCAAATCTGACGGGGAAAAATGTTGGACTTTTAAAGAGGATGCAGGATAAAGTGACAGAAATGGACATTTTTGCATTGTATTATACATCAGGAAGTGTTGTGTAAGAAAGTGTTAAAAATAAAACCATCAAAAGCAATCTGCTTTTGTATAAAATTAAGTTAGGTTAAATTAAATTATTATTATTATTATTATTTATGTTACGGTATATCAAAAATAATTTGAGCAAAATGTAATTGAAATTTAATCGGTGTGGCCCTTCAGCAGTGCTCGGGTTGCTCATGCGGTCCCCGGTAAAAATTAATTGCCCACCCCTGCCATAGTGGATCCTCCCCTGCCATAGTGGATCCTCCACTGCCGGATGCACTTTAACATCATGCCCAGGACAAAAACTTGTCTTGGGCATGAGTCATGCCAGGATTCCAAAGTAACCGTACCCTTACTTGAGTACACTTTCTGGCTACCAGCTCAGTTCCTGACTGAAACAGCTAAAGATGCTGAATAAATACAACATTTTAAACTGAGGACCTGACATTTGTTTTTCCTAATTTTGCTCATAAACCGGTAACGATCAAAACAGTACTTGTGGCCCACGGGGCCTTGGCGGCGGTAATTATTTTGGAGTCATAAAAAAAAAACCCTAACTGGCTGGCTGGAAGTCAGTTGGAGGACAGGAAAACGTTCCAAAATCCCCTGCACGTGTCTCCTCACTCCGTGGACAGGAAATTGACAATAAAGCGGTGTAAAGGCGGCCTGTTATGGGATCGCTGTGGAGAGAACATCTCTATGAGGTTTTTAGAAAAGGTTTCTGGGTTTATTTCGGGGGCCCTGAGCATTGATAAATTGCATGGTCAGAGGTCAGTAGAAGCATTTAAGTCCCATCTTAAAACTCATTTGTATACTCTAGCCATTAAATAGACCCCCTTTTTAGACCAGTTGATCTGCCGTTTCTTTTCCGATCTGCCCCCCTCTCTCTTGTGGAAGGGGGGGGAACACAGGTCCGGTGACCATGGATGAAGTGCCGGCTGTCCAGAGTCGGGATGGTCTCCTGCTGGCCCCACTATGGACTGGACTATGTTACTATTATGTTAGATCCACTATGGACTGGACTATGTTACTATTATGTTAGATCCACTACAGACTGGACTCTCACAATGTTATGTAAGATCCACTATGGACTGGACTCTCACTATTATGTTAGATCCACTACGGACTGGACTCTCACAATGTTATGTAAGATCCACTATGGACTGGACTCTCACTATTATGTTAGATCCACTATGGACTGGACTATGTTACTATTATGTTAGATCCACTACAGACTGGACTCTCACAATATTATGTTAGACCCACTATGGACTGGACTCTCACTATTATGTTAGATCCACTATGGACTGGACTCTCACTATTATGTTAGATCCACTATGGACTGAACTCTCACTATTATGATAGATCCACTATGGACTGGACTCTCACTATTATGTTAGATCCACTATGGACTGGACTCTCACTATTATGTTAGATCCACTACGGACTGGACTCTCACTATTATGTTGGATCCACTATGGACTGGACTATGTTACTATTATGTTAGATCCACTATGGACTGGACTCACACTATTATGTTAGATCCACTATGGACTGGACTCTCACTATTATGTTAGATCCACTATGGACTGGACTCTCACACTACTATGTTAGATCCACTATGGACTGGACTCTAACACTATTATGTTAGATCCACTATGGACTGGACTCTCACTATTATGTTAGATCCACTATGGACTGAACTCTCACTATTATGTTAGATCCACTATGGACTGGACTCTCACTATTATGTTAGATCCACTATGGACTGGACTCTCACTATTATGTTAGATCCACTACGGACTGGACTCTCACTATTATGTTAGATCCACTACGGACTGGACTCTCACAATATTATGCTAGATCCACTATGGACTGGACTCTCACTATTATGTTAGATCCACTATGGACTGGACTCTCACACTACTATGTTAGATCCACTATGGACTGGACTCTAACACTATTATGTTAGATCCACTATGGACTGGACACTCACTATTATGTTAGATCCACTATGGACTGGACTCTCACACTACTATGTTAGATCCACTATGGACTGGACTCTAACACTATTATGTTAGATCCACTATGGACTGGACTCTCACTATTATGTTAGATCCACTACGGACTGGACTCTCACAATATTATGCTAGATCCACTATGGACTGGACTCTCACTATTATGTTAGATCCACTATGGACTGGACTCTCACTATTATGTTAGATCCACTATGGACTGGACTATGTTACTATTATGTTAGATCCACTACGGACTGGATTCACACTATTATGTTAGATCCACTATGGACTGGACTCTAACACTATTATGTTAGATCCACTATGGACTGGACTCTCACTATTATGTTAGATCCACTATGGACTGGACTCTCGCTATTATGTTAGATCCACTATGGACTGGACTTTCACAATATTATGATAGATCCACTATGGACTGGACTTTCACACTATTATGTTAGATCCACTATGGACTGGACTCTCACTATTATGTTAGATCCACTATGGACTGGACTCTCACAATATTATGTTAGATCCACTATGGACTGGACTCTCACTATTATGTTAGATCCACTATGGACTGGACTCCCACTATTATGTTAGATCCACTATGAACTGGCCTTCACACTATTATGTTAGATCCACTATGGACTGGACTCTCACAATATTATGTTAGATCCACTATGGACTGGACTCTCACAATATTATGTTAGATCCACTATGGACTGAACTCTCACTATTATGTTAGATCCACTATGGACTGGACTCTAACACTATTATGTTAGATCCACTATGGACTGGACTCTCACTATTATGTTAGATCCACTATGGACTGGACTCTCACTATTATGTTAGATCCACTATGGACTGGACTTTCACAATATTATGATAGATCCACTATGGACTGGACTTTCACACTATTATGTTAGATCCACTATGGACTGGACTCTCACTATTATGTTCGATCCACTATGGACTGGACTCTCACAATATTATGTTAGATCCACTACGGACTGGACTCTCACTATTATGTTAGATCCACTATGGACTGGACTCTTACTATTATGTTAGATCCACTATGGACTGGACTCTCACAATATTATGCTAGATCCACTATGTACTGGACTCTCACTATTATATTAGACCCACTATGGACTGGACTCTCACTATTATGTTAGATCCACTACGGACTGGACTCTCACTATTATGTTAGATCCACTATGGACTGGACTCTCACTATTATGTTAGATCCACTATGGACTGGACTCTCACTATTATGTTAGATCCACTATGGACTGGACTCTCACACTATTATGTTAGATCCACTATGGACTGGACTCTCACTATTATGTTAGATCCACTATGGACTGGACTCTCACTATTATGTTAGATCAACTATGGACTGGACTCTCACTAGTATGCTAGATCCACTATGGACTGGACTCTCACTATAATGTTAGATCCACTATGGACTGGACTCTCACTATTATGTTAGATCCACTATGGACTGGACTTTCACAATATTATGGTAGACCCACTCGACGTCCATTGCATCCGGTCTCCCCTAGAGGGTGGGGTTACCCACATCTGTGGTCCTCTCCAAGGTTTCTCACAGTCATTCACATTGACATCCCACTGGGTTGTGAGTTTTTCCTTGCCCTGATGTGGGCTTTGAACCGAGGATGTCGTTGTGGCTTGTGCAGCCCTTTGAGACACTTGTGATTTAGGGCTATATAAGTAAACATTGATTGATTGACTGATTGAGGTGTCCGTACAGAAAGCCTGTTGAAAAGTTACAGGCTGAGGTAGGAGCGTCAAGTGGATTGATGGTGCTACGGTTACGTGGAAAAACAGGTATGGACTTGCATGATCTCCTCCTCTTTGTCTCACCTCCCCACTCACACTCGGTCGTCTGAAATTCCACAGCGGCAGCTTTGGGGATCTCAAACGTGGCCTCAGCTCCATCCACACCTGTCCACTTTCCCTTCTTTGCGGGCACAAGAATGCTAGGAACGTCACTAATCTCGCTCAGTCCTTTTTTTTTTTTTTGGAAAGCTTGTCCAGAGGTGGCTCGACTTTATTGATATTTCAACTTATATTATAGTTAAGGCTGTCAAATATAACGAGTTATTGCATTAATCATGTATTTATGCGGATTAATCACACAATTTATGTTGAACCTACTGGGCATATATTTTGACTCGGGGGCCACATTGAGAGAAAAAATGTGTCTGGGGGGGCCAATGTGTATGTGTGTATAAATGATTTATACACAATATTAGTTTTCAGGAACACTAATACCAAAAGTCACAATGTCCTAAAGAATTTAAAAAAGGTATGACAGACCGCCTCAAAAAATTGGAATGGAATTTTACAGTTTTTTACTGAATGGGACACCCAAATTGTACATGAAAATAAAGAAAGTGGGATTTACAATATTAACTATGAACAATAAAACACTGAATATTAACAACATATGAACGTCGCTCCTCTTTTACGTGGGATTTTCAATATTAACTATGAACAATAAAACACTGAATATTGACAACATTCGAACGTCGCTCCTCTTTTACCTTGGATTTACAATATTAACAATGAACAATAAAACACTGAATATTAACAACATATGAACATTGCTCCTCTTTTACGTGGGATTTTCAATATTAACTATGAACAATAAAACACTGAATATTAACAACATTTGAACGTCGCTCCTCTTTTACATGGTATTTACAATATTAACTATGAACAATAAAACACTGAATATTAACAACATATGAACATCGCTCCTCTTTTACGTGGGATTTACAATATTAACTATGAAAAATAAAACACTGAATATTAACGACATATGAACATCGCTCCTCTTTTACGTGGGATTTACAATATTAACTATGAACAATAAAACACTGAATATTAACAACATATGAACATATTCATTTTTACTGGACACCCAAAATGTACATTAAAATCAATTAAAAAGTGGGATTTACAATATTAACTATGAACAATAAAACACAGAATATTAACAACATTTGAACGTCGCTCCTCTTTTACGTGGGATTTACAATATTAACTATGAACAATAAAACACTGAATATTAACAACAAATGAACATCGCTCCTCTTTTATGTGGGATTATCAATATTAACTATGAACAATAAAACACTGAATATTAACAACATTTGAACGTCGCTCCTCTTTTACATGGAATTTACAATATTAACTATGAACAATAAAACACTGAATATCAACAACATATGAACAGCGCTCCTCTTTTACGTGGGATTTACAATATTAACTATGAACAATAAAACACTGAATATTAACGACATATGAATATCGCTCCTCTTTTACGTGGGATTTACAATATTAACGATGAACAATAAAACACTGAATATTAACAACATATGAACATCGCTCCTCTTTTACATGGGATTTACAATATTAACTATGACCAATAAAACACTGAATATTAACAACATATGAACGTCGCTGTGTGGCTCAGAACAATGCTGCCCAGGAGAAATAGAGCTTAACTTCTCATGTTGTTCTGGTTGAAGCCAAAAGTGCGATAATATCTAATATAGCGGCTATACTACATCGCAGACCTTTTTTTTTTAACCATATTCTATAACAGAGCTGGGCAAATATTTTGACTCGGGGGCCACATTGAGAGAAAAAATGTGTCAGTGGGGCCAATGTCTATGTGTGTATAAATGATATATACACATTTAGTTGTAAAAATCTGCTGTAAAATCCCTTTTTTTCAGGAACACTAATACCAAAAGTCACAATGAATTCTAAAAACGTTATGACAGACCACCTGAAAAAAACGGAATGGAATTTTACAGTTTTTTACTGAATGGGACACCCAAAATGTACATGAAAAAAAAGTGGGATTTTCAATATTAACTATGAACAATAAAACACTGAATATTAACAATATATGAACATCGCTCCTCTTTTACGTGGGATTTACAATATTAACTATGAACAATAAAACACTGAATATTAACAACATATGATCATCGCTCCTCTTTTACGTGGGCTTTACAATATTAACTATGAACAATAAAAGACTGAATATTAACTAGGGATGTCCGATAATATCGGACTGCCGATATTATCAACCGATAAATGCTTTAAAATGTAATATCGGAAATTATCGGTATCGGTTTCAAAATTATCGGTATCGGTTTCAAAAAGTAAAATGTATGACTTTTTAAAACGCCACTGTGTACACGGACGTAGGGAAAAGTACAGAGCACCAATAAACCTTAAAGGCGCTGCCTTTGCGTGCCGGCCCAGTCACATAATATCTACGGCTTTTCACACACATACAATTCACACTGAGGGTGGCCGTATAAACAACATTAACACTGTTACAAATATGCGCCACACTGTGAACCCACACTAACTAAGAATGACAAAACACATTTTGGGAGAACATCCGCACCGTAACACAACATAAACACAACAGAACAAATACCCAGAACCCCTTGCAGCACTAACTCTTCCGGAACGCTACAATATACACCCCTCGCTACACAAACCCCGCCCCCCCCAACCCCGCCCACCTCAACCTCCTCATGCTCTCTCAGGGAGAACATGTCCCAAATTCCAAGCTGCTGTTTTGAGGCATGTTAAATAAAAATAATGCACTTTGTGACTTCAATAATAAATATGGCAGTGCCATGTTGGCATTTTCTTTCCATAACTTGAGTTGATTTATTTTGTAAAACCTTGTTACATTGTTTAATGCATCCAGCGGGGCATCACAACAAAATTAGGCATTATAATGTGTTCATTCCACAACTGTATATATCAGTATCGATTGATATCGGAATCGGTAATTAAGAGTTGGACAATATCGGATATCAGCAAAAAAGCCATTATCGGACATCTCTAGTTCATAGTTAATATTGTAAATCCCACTTTCTTTATTTTCATGTACATTTTGGGTGTCCCATTCAGTAGAAAACTGTAAAATTCCATTCCGTTTTTTTGAGGTGGTCTGTCATAACTTTTTTTTAGAATTCTATCGGACATTGTGACTTTTGGTATTAGTGTCACGACGAAGCGCCGTCATTTGATTAATTAGTACCGCGATACTATACCAGTACCGGTATACCGTACAACCCTAATTCAGAGATTTGATAGGCTGCAATATACTAACCCAGTGTTTTTCAACCTTTTTTGAGCAAAGGCACATTTTTTGCATTGGAAAAATGCTGAGACACACCGACAGCAGAAATCATTAAAAAACCAAACTCAGTTGACAGTAAAAAGTTGTCGCAATTGTTGGATATGACTTTAAAGCATAACCAAGCATGCATCAATATAGCTCTTGTCTCAAAGTAGGTGTACTGTCACCACCTGTCACATCACACCCTGACTTATTTGGACTTTTTTGCTGTTTTCCTGTGTGTAGTGTTTTACTTCTTGTCCTGCGCTCCTATTTTAATGGCTTTTTCTCTTTTTTTGGTATTTTCCTGTAGCAGTTTCATGTCTTCCTTTGAGCGATATTTCCCGCATCTTTGTTTTAGCAATCAAGAATATTTCAGTTGTTTTTATCCTTCTTAGTGTGGACATTGTTGATTGTCATGTCATGTTCGGATGTACATTGTGGACGCCGTCTTTGCTCCACAGTAAGTCTTTGCTGTCATCCAGCAATCTGGTTTTGTTTACTTTGTCGTGTGTTCGGTTTTAGTTTCGTTCTCAATAGCCTTCCCTAAGCTTCAATGCGTTTTCTTAGGGGCACTCACCTTTTGTTTATTTTTGGTTTAAGCATTAGACGCATGTATTAAGCATGTATTGTCTTTGTGTTATGATGTAAAGGAGAGGTGGTTGTATTGTACAATAAGTATGTGTCAATGAAAGGGCATTTTATGACTTTTCTTACATTTTCACCCATCACTGCGGTCCTCTCCAAGGTTTCTCAAAGTCTCCCTACTAACCCACCAGTGCCTCCATGGAAATGCCCCCCCTCTACCTCAAAGAACTACTCACCCCCAAATCCTCCACACGACACCTCCGCTCCGGACAGGCTAACCTCCTCCAACCTCTGAGGACAAAGCTACGAACAATGGGACACAGGGCTTTCCCAGTCTGTGGAACGTTCTCCCTGACCACCTGCGGGCACCACAGACTGTAGATGCTTTTAAAAAAAGGCTTCAAAACCCTTATTTTTAAAAAAGCCTTTCTTTTTTTTTTTTAGATATATGCATACTAGTTTTAGCTATTTGGCTGTTATAGTTTTTATTTGTCATGTCATGTTCGGATGTACTTTGTGGACGCCGTCTTTGCTCCACAGTAAGTCTTTGCTGTCGTCCAGCATTCTGTTTTTGTTTACTTTGTAGCCAGTTCAGTTTTAGTCTCGTTCTGGGTAGCCTTCCCTAAGCTTCAATGCCTTTTCTTAGGGGCACTCACCTTTTGTTTATTTTTGGTTTAAGCATTAGACGCATGTATTAATCATGTATTGTCTTTGTGTTATGATGTAAAGGAGAGGTGGTTGTATTGCACAATAAGTATGTGTCAATGAAAGGGCATTTTATGACTTTTCTTAACTTTTCACCCATCACTGCGGTCCTCTCCAAGGTTTCTCAAAGTCTCCCGACTAACCCACCAGTGCCTCCATGGAAATGCCCCCCTCTACCTCAAAGAACTACTCACCCCCAAATCCTCCACACGACACCTCCGCTCCGGACAGGGTAACCTCCTCCAACCTCTGAGGACAAAGCTACGAACAATGGGACACCGGGATTTCTGCTCCGCCGCTCCCAGTCTGTGGAACGTTCTCCCTGACCACCTGCGGGCACCACAGACTGTAGATGCTTTTAAAAAAAAGGCTTAAAAACCCTTATTTTTTAAAAAGCCTTTCTTTTTTTTTTTTAGATATATGCATACTAGTTTTAGCTATTTGGCTGTTATAGTTTTTATTTGTCATGTCATGTTCGGATGTACTTTGTGGACGCCATCTTTGCTCCACAGTAAGTCTTTGCTGTCGTCCAGCAATCTGTTTTTGTTTACTTTGTCGTGTGTTCGGTTTTAGTTTCGTTCTGCATAGCCTTCCCTAAGCTTCAATGCCTTTTCTTAGGGGCACTCACCCTTTGTTTATGTTTGGTTTAAGCATTTGACACCTTTTTACCTGCACTTTGCCTCCCGCTGTTTCCCACATCTACAAAGCAATTAGCTACCGGCTGCCACCTACTGATATGGAAGAGTATTATACGGATTGTCATGTCATGTTCGGATGTACATTGTGGACGCCATCTTTGCTCCACAGTAAGTCTTTGCTGTCGTCCAGCATTCTGTTTTTGTTTACTTTGTAGCCAGTTCAGTTTTAGTCTCGTTCTGCGTAGCCTTCCCTAAGTTTCAATGCCTTTTCTTAGGGGCACCCACCTTTTGTTTATGTTTGGTTTGAGCATTTGACACCTTTTTACCTGCACCCTGCCTTCCGCTGTTTCTGACATCTACAAAGCAATTAGCTACCGGCTGCCACCTACTGATATGGAATTGATTGATTGATTGATTGAAACTTTTATTAGTAGATTGCACAGTACAGTACATATTCCGTACAATTGACCACTAAATGGTAACACCCCAATAAGTTTTTCAACTTGTTTAAGTCGGGCGGCACACCAGACTGAATCTCACGGCACACTGGTGTGCCGCGGCACAGTGGTTGAAAACACTGTCCTAACCAGTATTAAAGTCCTAACTTTATTTCCTTTTTTTTGACATTTTGGCAGCATTGATCTGAATTCCCACAGAAAACCCAATTATACGTTGAATATCAGGGTGTGACGGTGTTGTATGGATTTGAGACGACAGCTTTAAGAGGGAACGAAGCTCCTTGTAAGCTGACAGTCTGCCTTTTGTTGTTGCAATAATAGAAGCTTAAGATTAGAAGAAGCACAACTGGGTGAAAATTCACTTTATGACATATTTGTGTTGCATTGAAGGGTTGAACCACAGTCCTTGATGGGCCTGCAGGGCTGCTCAGGGTGTCTCCTTTCAGAGTTGGGATTGAAGAGAGCAGCTGCGTTTCACCCTGGGAGCACGTCAACATCTCCATGCTTACATCATGTGACCCGGTAACAACCTTGAAGCTGCTCGCTGTTTTGGACACTTTCAAATGGTCAAAAGGTTAAAAAAATATATTTAAAAAAAAAAGAAGGATTGTTACAGGTGGGTATTATAGTGACGTTTTTTGTAATTTTATTTTAACGTATAGTTTTTGTAGACAAGTGTGTTGGAATTGTGCAGTCCAAAATCTAGCCTTCTGGAATTTAGACAGTTTTAAATGTTTTTTTTTTGTTGAAGCTCCACTGGGATCACGGCGTTTTGTGTCTGTAGCTTTATTGTGAACAAGCTGCGTTTGTCCACACCTGTCTCAGAGTGTCTTCCCCACTTCCTGTGTGTCTCCAGAAAGCGCTATTGTGCATTTTATCCACTTTTTACATACACACCAGGGCTCTCCAAACTTTTTGAACCGGGGGCCGCATTGCGTTAACACAAATTGGGCAGGGGCCGGGATATATATATATATATATATATATATATATATATATATATATATATATATATATATATATATATATATATATATATATATATATATATATATATATAATATACGATATATATATAATTTCTAATAGATAAAATATATATATTTATATATATTATATATAATGTGTATATATAATATATATAATGTATAATATATATATATATATATATATTATATATATATACATATATATATATATATATATATATAATAATATAATAATATATATATATATATATTATATATAAATATATATATACATATATATATATATATATAATATATATATTATATATATATAATATATATATATTTTTCTATAATTTCTAATATATAATATATATATATATATATATATATATTTATATATAATATATATATATATATATATATATATGTATATATATATTTATATATAATATATATATATATATATATATATTATATTATATATATAATATATTATATATATAAAAATATATATATATATATATATCAATCAATCAATCAATCAATGTTTATTTATATAGCCCTAAATCACACACATATATATATATTATATATAATATATATATATATATATATATATATATATATATATATATATATATATATATATATATATATATATATATATATATATATATAATATATTATATATATATATATATATATATATATATATATATATATATATATTTATCTATTATATATATACATAATATATATAAAATGTATAATATATATTATATATGTATATATTATATATATAATATATATATATATATTGTATATATATATATATAATATATGATATATATATAATTTCTAATATATATATATATATATAATATATGATATATATATATATATCCATCATTTCTAATATATATATATGTATATATATATATATATATATATATATATATATATATATATATATATATATATATATATATATATATATATATATATATATTATATATAATATATAATATATATAATATATTATATATATATATATATATAGTTATATATATATACAGTATATATAACTTAGTAATTTCCATACTCTGAGAAGCCTCTGTCAACGAAGATTTGCTTCAGCCTGCGACACATAGTCATTTTGATAGTAGGCTAATATAGACACTTACTTAAAAAATTGCATTATTGGCTTTTTTTCAACAAAAAATCTTAGGGTACATTAAACATATGTTTATTATTGTAATTTAGTCCTTAAATAAAATAGTGAACATACTAGACAACTTGTCTTTTAGTAATAAGTAAACAAACAAAGACTCCTAATTAGTCGTATGCAGTAACATATTGTGTCATTTATACACCTATTATTTTGTACACATTATTAAGAACAAGTGGTAGAAAATGAATTATTAATCTACTTGTCCATTTACTGTTAATATCTGCTTACTTTCTCTTTTAACATGTTATCTACACTTCTGTTAAAATGTAATAATCACTTATTCTTCTCTTCTTTGATACTTTACATTAGTTTTGGATGATACCACACATTTGGGTATCGATCCGATACCAAGTAGTTACAGGATCATACATTGGTCATATTCAAAGTCCTCATGTGTCCAGGGACGTATTTACTGACTTTATAAACATAATATACATTTTTTTTAAACGAAAGAAGATGCTAAAACGTTATCATAGTAGTATCGACTAGATACGCTCCTGTACTTGGTATCATTACAGTGGACGTCAGGTGTAGATCCACCCATGGCGTTTGTTTACATGTTGACGCCGGTGAGCTACGGTGTGTAGTGAAGCATGTTTAGCTATTCCTAGTCCTGCAGTGATAATGCTACTTGTAAGAAACTCACTTTATTTGTCGCCATAGAGACGAGGATTAGTGATTTAGAAGTAGCTAAAAGACTGCAGACTGCGGCTGGACTTTAGCCGCTAACTAGCTAGCCATGTCTTAAAGCAGCTCTTCCTGAGGGCGTTTCAGTGTTATAACTTCAATGTTAGAATAATTAAGTGTAAGTTATCACACAACTCTTATGCTTAAAGGCCGTTGCTATAGTTATTATCAATTGTGCTGAAGTTGTACTTTTCTATCCGTGCAAAGGGACAAATTGCAATCCAAGATTGCGAGTCGTCTCGTATCAGTGTTTGTGTCCAGAACATCGAGTACCGTGACGCAGACAAAGCAGAGACAGGGCGATATCACGAGTGTCAGCACATTTGCATTTCATGAATAATCATGTATTGTGTCCAACTGGGGCTGTTGAAATTACCCCCCTCAGTGATGTAACCAGGGACCTCCCAAATAAATAGAGGAGCTCGTGGGACTGGACCTTAGAGCGTAGGTTGGATCTTTAACTAGAGTACAGCCCAAAACGTCTCTCCTCATCGAGCTAAATTTAACTCTTGTCTCTGCATGATTCCTTGCTTCTTGTCTGTTTAATACAAACCCCGTTTCCATATGAGTTGGGAAATGGTGTTAGATGTAAATATAAACGGAATACAATGATTTGCAAATCCTTTTCAACCCATATTCAGTTGAATATGCTACAAAGACAACATATTTGATGTTAAAACTGATAAACTTTTTTTTGTTGTTGCAAATAATCATTAACTTTAGAATTTGATGCCAGCAACACGTGACAAAGATGTTGGGAAAGGTGGCAATAAATACTGATAAAGTTGAGGAATGCTCATCAAACACTTATTTGGAACATCCCACAGGTGAACAGGCAAATTGGGAACAGGTGGGTGCCATGATTGGGTATAAAAGTAGATTCCATGAAATGCTCAGTCATTCACAAACAAGGATGGGGCGAGGGTCACCACTTTGTCAACAAATGCCTGAGCAAATTGTTTAAGAACAACATTTCTCAAACAAGCTATTGCAAGGAATTTAGGGATTTCACCATCTACGCTCCGTAATATCATCAAAGGGTTCAGAGAATCTGGAGAAATCACTGCACGTAAGCAGCTAAGCCCGTCACCTTCCATCCCTCAGGCTGTACTGCATCAACAAGCGACATCAGTGTGTAAAGGATATCACCACATGGACTCAGGAACACTTCAGAAACCCACTGTCAGTAACTACAGCTGGTCGCTACATCTGTAAGTGCAAGTTAAAACTCTCCTATGCAAGGCGAAAACCGTTTATCAACAACACCCAGAAACATCGTCGGCTTCGCTGGGCCCGAGCTCATCTAAGATGGACTGATGCAAAGTGGAAAAGTGTTCTGTGGTCTGACGAGTCCACATTTCAAATTGTTTTTGGAAACTGTGGACGTGGTGTCCTCCGGACCAAAGAGGAAAAGAACCATCCGGATTGTTCTAGGCACAAAGTTGAAAAGCCAGCATGTGTGATGGTATGGGGGTGTATTAGTGCCCAAGACATGGGTAACTTACACATCTGTGAAGGCACCATTAATGCTGAAAGGTACATACAGGTTTTGGAGCAACATATGTTGCCATCCAAGCAACGTCACCATGGACGCCCCTGCTTATTTCAGCAAGACAATGCCAAGCCACGTGTTACATCAACGTGGCTTCATAGTAAAAGAGTGCGGGTACTAGACTGGCCTGCCTGTAGTCCAGACCTGTCTCCCATTGAAAATGTGTGGCGCATTATGAAGCCTAAAATACCACAAGGGAGACCCCCGGACTGTTGAACAACTTAAGCTGTACATCAAGCAAGAATGGGAAAGAATTCCACCTGAGAAGCTTCAAAAATGTGTCTCCTCAGTTCCCAAACGTTTACTGAGTGTTGTTAAAAGGAAAGGCCATGTAACACAGTGGTGAACATGCCCTTTCCCAACTACTTTGGCACGTGTTGCAGCCATGAAATTCTAAGTTAATTATTATTTGCAAAAAAAAAAAAAAAGTTTATGAGTTTGAACATCAAATATGTTGTCTTTGTAGTGCATTCAACTGAATATGGGTTGAAAAGAATTTGCAAATCATTGTATTCCGTTTATATTTACATCTAACACAATTTCCCAACTCATATGGAAACGGGGTTCGTAGATGTTATCAGTGTTTGAACCTGACATTCACCTTTATCATTACTTTTTCAGCCAAAACGCGTCCGTTCTCCCTTTTCTGTCTACACGCCGTGTCTGCTTGTAAGTACTCTGTGTGTGTGCGCTGCCGAACGTGCTACAACCCTAATGCAGAGCTAATGCTTCAACTTCGATGGCTTTAATGGAAATAACAGAGGGAATTACCAATGGATGGTAAACAATGTGCGGCTGCAGTGTTTATACATCTAACTAAAACATTTGACACAATTAATCATAATATTTGATTTAACAAAATTAGAACAGTATGGCACGGGAGGGTTGGTCTCAAACTGGACTAGAAGGGACTGAACCGACAGGAAGCAAGACACGACATTACACTCACATTTTAACAGCCTCAGCATGATGTGGTTAGCATATTTACTGGAGGAAAACAAATTGCTCCCACGACCGTAGCAGACTGAAAATCGTTGGCAGGAGTCACTGCATTTTAGGACGTACAGCGAAGCCAGGTTTTTAATTCCCCCCCAACCGTTCTTCCCTTAAAAATGGAGCCGAAAAAAGTGAGGAAGACTATGGGCCTGATCTACAAAAGGTTTATATGTGGGTTAAAACACGTGCAAACTTCATCTAGCAAGCTCATGCACAGCAGATTGTGTCTTTTAAATGACATTTAGCGTGTCCGTCTTCATGTACATGCAGAATATATGCAGGTTATTAGGTCATACTTGCCAACCCTCCCGAATTTTCCGGGAGACTCCCGAAATTCAGCGCCTCTCCCGAAAACCTCCTGGGACAAATATTCTCCCGAAAATCTCCCGAGTTTCAATGACAGGAGGACAACAGGGTAACAAGAAATAAATCATCCAGACTAGAGATAAATTGTATTATTATGTTTATCATACCTAAAAATAAATATATTTATTATTTAAAAAAAATAAAGCATTTTTACTATATTTTGCTAAAAACATCAACATTTATTGTATTTTTATTTGTATTTTTTCTGACTCCTTATTACATCCAGCCATAGAATTATACATTGAAATAAACATATTTGAAGTAATTCATTTTAACTGATCATAATAATTCATTTAAAATGACCATATTTAATTATTAAAATAATTGCTTGTTTATCAACAACTTTAGCATTTTATTCATTATATTTTGAAGCTCTCAGAAGCCAAGTTATGTTATATTCCTTAATATCCTCAATTATCTAAACACAGTTTTGTTTGCATATTTTCAGGATATATATATATATATATATATATATATATATATATATATATATATATATATATATATATTTATATATATGTCTTAATAAGGTTATCCAAAAAATAGTGCTCGATACCGTAGTAGAGCGCAATATATGTATGTGTGGGAAAAAAAATCACAAGACTATTTCATCTCTACAGGCCTGTTTCATGAGGGGTTCCCTCAATCATCAGGAGATTTTAATGGGAACATTCACATACCATGGTTTATATAGGGCACAGAGTGGGTGGGTACAGGCTGGCGTAGGGGCGTGGTGATTGGCTCATGTGTTGCCTAGGAGGTGTTTCCGTCTGTGGCGGCATGCTGATACAATTTCGCTGCGCTTGTTGAGGGATGACAGGTCTGGACGGTAAATAATAAACAGTTTCTCTTTCAAGCATAGGTTGCATCTTTTATTACCACTATTGTAAGGTGTGCTGGATGCAAGAATTTGCCATGTTATTGAATATTCAACATTATTGTCTTTGAGGTCCCAAATGTGTTTGCTGAGTTCTGTGGTATTCCGCAGGTTTTGGTTCCTGAAAGAAGCCTTGTGATTGTTCCATCTGGTTTTAAACTCTCCCTCGGTTAATCCTACATATGTGTCGGATGTGTTAATGTCCTTGCGTGTTACCTTAGATTGGTAAACAACTGATGTTTGTAAGCACCCCCCGTTGAGAGGGCAATCAGGTTTCTTGCGGCAGTTGCAGCCTTTGCTGGTTTTGGGGTCGCTCTGTCCGGGGGCCGACGGCTCATTTGCAATTGTTTTGTTGTGGTTTGAGATAATTTGTCGTATATTGTTCATACAGCTGTAGCTCAATTTAATGTTGTTCTTGTTGTATACTTTTCTTAGGGTGTTGCCTTTGGGGAAGTGTTTGTCAATCAGACTGAGGAATTTGTGGCCAATGTTAGTTGAGACGTTTTTGCTGTATGGGGGGTTGTACCAGATGATGTTGTTTCGTTTTCTGTTCTTTTTTGGTTGGTTTCCTGGCGTGGGTTCGTAGGTGAGGGTGAAATTGTATCCGCTTTCATCAAGGGCTTTTTGGTACGGGGGGGTTGCTTGGTCAAATTCAGCTTTGCTAGATGACAGCCTCGATAGCCTTTTATTAATTCCGGTAGGTATTCTTTTCGTGGTGGTGGGTGGGTGGTTGCTGTCATGGAACAATCACAAGGCTTCTTTCAGGAACCAAAACCTGCGGAATACCACAGAACTCAGCAAACACATTTGGGACCTCAAAGACAATAATGTTGAATATTCAATAACATGGCAAATTCTTGCATCCAGCACACCTTACAATAGTGGTAATAAAAGATGCAACCTATGCTTGAAAGAGAAACTGTTTATTATTTACCGTCCAGACCTGTCATCCCTCAACAAGCGCAGCGAAATTGTAACAGCATGCCGCCACAGACGGAAACACCTCCTAGGTAACACATGAGCCAATCACCACGCCCCTACGCCAGCCTGTACCCACCCACTCTGTGCCCTATATAAACCATGGTATGCGAATGCTCCCATTAAAATCTCCTGATGATTGAGGGTACCCCCCCTCATGAAACAGGCCTGTAGAGATGAAATAGTCTTGTGATTTTTTTCCCACACATACATATATATATATATATATATATATATATATATATATATATATATATATATATATATAGCTAGAATTAACTGAAAGTCAAGTATTTCTTATATATATATATATATCTTAACCACGCCCCCAACCACGCCCCCCGCCCCACCCCCGACCACGCCCCCGCCCCCCACCCCCCACCTCCCGAAATCGGAGGTCTCAAGGTTGGCAAGTATGCCTACACTGGGGTATGAATGTGTCGGACTTCCTTGAAAAAGAGATTCTTATAGGGTCCTTTCCTGGGTAAATAAAGGTTTAAAAAAAAAAAAAACACCCCCACCCTCCCGAAATGGGGTAAAATCACACAACAATTAAACGTTGTGTTGCAGAGTGGTGAGATTAGCCCATTTCACACAGATTAACCGTATGACTTCTACATTTATATGCAACTTTTAAAAGCTGTTTATTCCCTTATTGTGCTTGGAAAGTATTTTACAAAAAACGTTTTTGTACATTATTTATTTTTTTTACCAACACCACCTTTTGAGGATCGCCAATAACCACAATGACGAGTAGAAGTGTTCAATTGTTACAGGTGTGTAAATCATTTCTGACACAGTACATCACCTCACGTGGCCACGCGCCAAAAAAAAAAAAAGGCCAGGCAGGCTTTCGCACTTTGACCTTTCCCCTGTCGAAGAAGTAGCAAGTCTGTTTGAGATGTTATCAGGTGAACTTTGACCCCTTTCAACATGAATGACGGCCCGTCGGTTGACAGAGCGTATAACTTCAGCAAGGGGGGGAACAAAAATATCTCCAACTGCTTGTTAGCTCACTGGGATTTGTCATTTGTGAGGTTAACTCGGGGGGTCAGCAACCCCGAGGCTCTTTAGCACCGCCCTGGTGGCTCCCTGGAGCTTGGTCAAAAATGGAAAAAGATAGGGGGTTAAATATATTTGTTGTTTTAATAATGTTTACAAACATCCCTAATTGTTAGAAAGCCCACTGTTTAATATGTTTATGCTTCACTGATGACAATATTTGGACAGCGGCGTTTTGTCCTACTACCTTTGGCGGTCCTTGAACGCACCATTGTTTGTTTACATGTACAACTTTCTCCGGCGCTGCCACAGAAAGACCTGTTTTATGCCACTCCTTCTTTGTCTCATTTTGTCCACCAAACGTTTTATACTGTGCGTGGATGCACGAAGAAGAGCTTTGTTGATGTTATTGACTTGAGTGGAGCGTAGGCGCCGATCCCGTGGGTGCTTCGGGGCCCGAGACAAGGCCGAGCAAACCACGTGGGATTTGTCAAGGGAAAGCCCGCGATTCCCGAATAGGCTGAACAGTTTGAAGTTGAAATGGTTGGAATCGGGTGAACAATGTGGAAGGTGGAACGCGCCAAAATCTGGAGAAGAAGGATAAGTTGAATAAGAATAAATAGATGGATTTTGGTGTAGACAACCATATCTGTGAATGCTTTGGAGCATTCACACAATAAATAGATTAATTTTGGTGTAGAAAACCATGAATGCTTTGGAGCATTCACACAATAATAAGAATAAATAGATGAATTTTGGTGTAGAAAACCATGAATGCTTTGGAACATTCACACAATAATAAATAGATTAAATTTGGTGGAGAAAACCATAGCATTCACGCAATAATAAGAATAAATAGATTCATTTTGGTGTAGAAAACCATGTGTGTGAATGCTTTGGAGCATTCACACAATAATAATAATACAAAGATACATTTTGGTGTAGAAAACCATGTGTGAATGCTTTGGAGCATTCACTCAATAAATAGATGCATTTTGATGTAGAAAACCATATGTGTGAACGCTTTGGAGCATTCACACAATAATAATAATACATAGATACATTTTGGTGTAAAAAAACATGTGTGAAAGTTTTGGAGCATTCACTCAATAAATAGATTAATTTTGATGTAGAAATCCATATGTGTGAATGCTTTGGAGCATTCACACAATAATAAATAGATTAAATTTGGTGTAGAAAACGATAGCATTCACGCAATAATAAGAATAATTAGATTAATTTTGGTGTAGAAAACCATATGTGTGAATGCTTTGGAGCATTCACACAATAATAAATAGATTAAATTTGGTGGAGAAAACCATAGCATTCACGCAATAATAAGAATAAATAGATTCATTTTGGTGTAGAAAACCATGTGTGTGAATGCTTTGGAGCATTCACACAATAATAATAATACAAAGATACATTTTGGTGTAGAAAACCATGTGTGAATGCTTTGGAGCATTCACTCAATAAATAGATGCATTTTGATGTAGAAAACCATATGTGTGAACGCTTTGGAGCATTCACACAATAATAATAATACATAGATACATTTTGGTGTAAAAAAACATGTGTGAAAGTTTTGGAGCATTCACTCAATAAATAGATTAATTTTGATGTAGAAATCCATATGTGTGAATGCTTTGGAGCATTCACACAATAATAAATAGATTAAATTTGGTGTAGAAAACGATAGCATTCACGCAATAATAAGAATAATTAGATTAATTTTGGTGTAGAAAACCATGTGTGTGAATGCTTTGGAGCATTCACACAATAATAATAATACAAAGATACATTTTGGTGTACAAAACCATGTGTAAATGCTTTGGAGCATTCACACAATAATAAATAGATTACATTTGGTGTAGAAAACCATAGCATTCACGCAATAATAAGAATAAATACATTAATTTTGGTGTAGAAAACCATATGTGTGAATGAATGCTTTGGAGCATTCACACAATAATAATAATACATAGATACATTTTTGGTGTAGAAAACCATATGTGTGAATGCTTTGGAGCATTTACACAATAATAAATAGATTAAATTTGGTGTAGAAAACCATAGCATTCACGCAATAATAAGAATAAATAGATTAATTTTGGTGTAGAAAACCATGTGTGTGAATGCTTTGGAGCATTCACACAATAATAATAATACAAAGATACATTTTGGTGTAGAAAACCATGTGTGAATGCTTTGGAGCATTTACTCAATAAATAGATTAAATTTGGTGTAGAAAACCATAGCATTCACGCAATAATAAGAATAAATAGATTCATTTTGGTGTAGAAAACCATGTATGTGAATGCTTTGGAGCATTCACACAATAATAATAATACAAAGATACATTTTGATGTAGAAAACCATATGTGTGAATGTTTTGGAGCATTCGCACAATAATAATAATACATAGATACATTTTGGTGTAGAAAACCATGTGTGAAAGTTTTGGAGCATTCACTCAATAAATAGATTAATTTTTATGTAGAAATCCATATGTGTGAATGCTTTGGAGCATTCCCACAATAAGAAATAGATTACATTTGGTGTAAAAAAAACCATAGCATTCACGCAATAATAAGAATAAATAGATTAATTTTGGTGTAGAAAACCATATGTGTGAATAGTTTGGAGCATTCACACAATAATAATAATACAAAGATATATTTTGATCTAGAAAACCATGTGTAAATGCTTTGGAGCATTCACACAATAATAAATAGATTACATTTGGTGTAGAAAACCATAGCATTCACGCAATAATAAGAATAAATACATTAATTTTGGTGTAGAAAACCATATGTGTGAATGCTTTGGAGCATTCACACAATAATAATAATACAAAGATACATTTTGGTGTAAAAAACCATGTGTGAATGCGTTGGAGCATTCACACAATAATAATAATACAAAGATACATTTTGATGTAGAAAACCATATGTGTGAATGTTTTGGAGCATTCGCACAATAATAATAATACATAGATACATTTTGGTGTAGAAAACCATGTGTGAAAGTTTTGGAGCATTCACTCAATAAATAGATTAATTTTATGTAGAAATCCATATGTGTGAATGCTTTGGAGCATTCCCACAATAAGAAATAGATTACATTTGGTGTAAAAAACCATAGCATTCACGCAATAATAAGAATAAATAGATTAATTTTGGTGTAGAAAACCACATGTGTGAATAGTTTGGAGCATTCACACAATAATAATAATACAAAGATATATTTTGATCTAGAAAACCATGTGTAAATGCTTTGGAGCATTCACACAATAATAAATAGATTACATTTGGTGTAGAAAACCATAGCATTCACGCAATAATAAGAATAAATACATTAATTTTGGTGTAGAAAACCATATGTGTGAATGCTTTGGAGCATTCACACAATAATAATAATACAAAGATACATTTTGGTGTAAAAAACCATGTGTGAATGCATTGGAGCATTCACTCAATAAATAGATGAATTTTGATGTAGAAAACCATATGTGTGAATGCTTTGGAGCATTCACACAATAATAAATAGATTAAATTTGGTGTAGAAAACCATAGCATTCACGCACTAATAAGAATAAATAGATTAATTTTGGTGTAGAAAACCATGTGTGTGAATGCTTTGGAGCATTCACACAATAATAATAATACAAAGATACATTTTTGGTGTAGAAAACCATATGTGTGAATGCTTTGGAGCATTTACACAATAATAAATAGATTAAATTTGGTGTAGAAAACCATAGCATTCACGCAATAATAAGAATAAATACATTAATTTTGATGTAGAAAACCATGTGTGTGAATGCTTTGGAGCATTCACACAATAATAATAATACAAAGATACATTTTGATGTAGAAAACCATATGTGTGAACGCTTTGGAGCATTCACACAATAATAATAATACATAGATACATTTTGGTGTAGAAAACCATGTGTGAAAGTTTTGGAGCATTCACTCAATAAATAGATTAATTTTTATGTAGAAATCCATATGTGTGAATGCTTTGGAGCATTCACACAATAATAAATAGATTACATTTGGTGTAAAAAACCATAGCATTCACGCAATAATAAGAATAAATAGATTAATTTTGGTGTAGAAAACCATATGTGTGAATGCTTTGGAGCATTCACACAATAATAATAATACAAAGATATATTTTGGTCTAGAAAACCATGTGTAAATGCTTTGGAGCATTCACACAATAATAAATAGATTACATTTGGTGTAGAAAACCATAGCATTCACGCAATAATAAGAATAAATACATTAATTTTGGTGTAGAAAACCATATGTGTGAATGAATGCTTTGGAGCATTCACACAATAATAATAATACAAAGATACATTTTGGTGTAAAAAACCATGTGTGAATGCATTGGAGCATTCACTCAATAAATAGATGAATTTTGATGTAGAAAACCATATGTGTGAATGCTTTGGAGCATTCACACAATAATAATAATACATAGATACATTTTGGTGTAGAAAACCATATGTGTGAATGCTTTGGAGCATTCACACAATAATAAATAGATTAAATTTGGTGTAGAAAACCATAGCATTCACGCAATAATAAGAATAAATACAATAATTTTGGTGTAGAAAACCATATGTGTGAATGCTTTGGAGCATTCACACAATAATAATAATACATAGATACATTTTGGTGTAGAAAACCATGTGTGAATGTTTTGGAGCATTCACACAATAATAAATAGATTAAATTTGGTGTAGAAAAACATAGCATTCACGCAATAATAAGAATAAATACATTAATTTTGGTGTAGAAAACCATATGTGTGAATGCTTTGGAGCATTCACACAATAATAATAATGCAACGATACATTTTGGTGTAGAAAACTATGTGTGAATGCTTTGGAGCATTCACTCAATAAATAGATGAATTTTGATGTAGAAAACCATATGTGTGAATGCTTTGGAGCATTCACGCAATAATAATAATACATAGATACATTTCTGGTGTCGAAAACCATATGTGTGAATGCTTTGGAGCATTCACACAATAATAAATAGATTAAATTTGGTGTAGAAAACCATAGCATTCACGCAATAGTAAGAATAAATACATTAATTTTGGTGTAGAAAACCATATGTATGAAATCTTTGGAGCATTCACACAATAATAATAATACAAAGATACATTTTGGTGTAGAAAACCATGTGTGAATGCTTTGGAGCATTCACTCAATAAATAGATGAATTTTGATGTAGAAAACCATATGTGTGAATGCTTTGGAGCATTCACACAATAATAATAATACATAGATACATTTTTGGTGTAGAAAACCATATGTGTGAATGCTTTGGAGCAATCACACAATAATAAATAGATTAAATTTGGTGTAGAAAACCATAGCATTCACGCAATAATAAGAATACATACATTAATTTTGGTGTAGAAAACCATGTGTGTGAATGCTTTGGAGCATTCACACAATAATAATAATACATAGATGCATTTTGGTCTAGAAAACCATGTGTGAATGCTTTGGAGCATTCACTCAATAAATAGATGCATTATGATGTAGAAAACCATATGTGTGAATGCTTTGGAGAATTCACACAATAATAATAATACATAGATACATTTTGATGTAGAAAACCATGTGTGAATGTTTTGGAGCATTCACACAATAATAAATAGATTAAATTTGGTGTAGAAAAACATAGCATTCACGCAATAAGAAGAATAAATACATTAATTGTGGTGTAGAAAACCATATGTATGAATTCTTTGGAGCATTCACACAATAATAATAATACAAAGATACATTTTGGTATAGAAAACCATGTGTAAATGCTTTGGAGCATTTACTCAATAAATAGATTAATTTTGATGTAGAAAACCATATGTGTGAATGCTTTGGAGCATTCACACAATAGTAAATAGATTAAATTTGGTGTAAAAAACCATAGCATTCACGCAATAATAAGAATAAATACAATAATTTTGGTGTAGAAAACCATATGTGTGAATGCTTTGGAGCATTCACACAATAATAATAATACAAAGATACATTTTGGTGTAGAAAACCATATGCTTTGGAGCATTCACACAATAATAAATAGATTAAATTTGGTGTAGAAAACCATAGCATTCACACAATAATAATAATACAAAGATACATTTTAGTGTAGAAAACCATGTGTGAATGCTTTGGAGCATTCACTCAATAAATAAATGAATCTTGATGTAGAAAACCATATGTGTGAATGCTTTGGAGCATTCACTCAATACATAGATGAATTTTGATGTAGAAAACCATATGTGTGAATGCTTTGGAGCATTCACACAATAAAAAATAGATTAAATTTGGTGTAGAAAACCATAGCATTCACGCAATAATAAGAATAAATACAATAATTTTGGTGTAGAAAACCATATGTGTGAATGCTTTGGAGCATTCACACAATAATAATAATACAAAGATACATTTTAGTGTAGAAAACCATGTGTGAATGCTTTGGAGCATTCACTCAATAAATAAATGAATCTTGATGTAGAAAACCATATGTGTGAATGCTTTGGAGCATTCACTCAATACATAGATGAATTTTGATGTAGAAAACCATATGTGTGAATGCTTTGGAGCATTCACACAATAAAAAATAGATTAAATTTGGTGTAGAAAACCATAGCATTCACGCAATAATAAGAATAAATATATTAATTTTGGTGTAGAAAACCATATGTGTGAATGCTTTGGAGCATTCACACAATAATAATAATACAAAGATACATTTTGGTGTAGAAAACCATGTGTGAATGTTTTGGAGCATTCACTCAATAAATAGATTAATTTTGATGTAGAAAAACATAGCATTCACGCAATAATAAGAATAAATACATTAATTTTGGTGTAGAAAACCATATGTGTGAATGCTTTGGAGCATTCACACTATAATAATAATACATTTATGAATTTTGGTGTAGAAAATCATGTGTGAATGCTTTGGAGCGTTCACACAATAATAAGAATCAATTTATGAATTTTGGTGTAGAAAACCATATGTGTGAATGATTTGGAGCATACACACAATAATAATAATAAATAGATGAATTTTGGTGTAGAAAATCATATGTGTGAATTTTTTGGAGCATTCACACAATAATGAATAGATTAATTTTGGTGTAGAAAACCATATGTGTGAATGCTTTGGAGCATTCACACAATAATAAATAGATGCATTTTGGTGTAGAAAACAATATGTGTGAATGTTTTCGAGCATTCACACAATAACATGTGTGAATTCTTTGGAGAATTCACACAATAAATAGATACATTTTGGTGTAAAAAAAAACATATGTGTGAATGCTTTGGAGCATTCACACAATAATAAGAATAAATAGAATAATTTTGTTGTGGAAAACTATATATGTGAATGCTTTGGAGCTTTAACACGATAAGTTCAATAATAATAAGTAGATATATTTTGGTATATAAAACCATGTGTGAATGCCTTAGAGCATTCACACAATAACATGTGTGTGAATGCTTTGGAGCATTCACACAATAATAAGAATAAATAGAATAATTTTGTTGTAGAAAACCAACATGTGTGTGAATGCTGCAAAGCATTCACACAATAATAATAATAAATATATGAATTTTGGTGTAGAAAATTATATGTGTGAATGCTTTGGAGCATTCACACAATAATAAATAGATGAATTTTGGTGAAGAAAACCATATGTGTGAATGCTTTGGAGCATTCACGCAATAATAAGAATAAATAGATGAATTTTGGTGTAAAAAATCATATGAGTGAATCCTTTGGAGCATTCACACAATAATAAATAGATGAATTTTGGTGAAGAAAACCATATGTGTGAATGCTTTGGAGCATTCACACAATAATACTAATAAATAGATACATTTTGGTGTAGAAAACAATATGTGTGAATGCTCCAAAGCATTCACACAATTATAAATACATACATTTTGGTGTAGAAAACCATATGCTTGAATGCTTAGGAGCATTCACGCAATAAGAAGAATAAATAGATACATTTTGGTGTAGAAAACAATATGTGTGAATGCTTTGGAGCATTCACACAATCATAAATACATTAATTTTGGTGTAGAAAACCATATGTTTGAATGCTTAGGAGCATTCACGCAATAATAATAATAAATAGATGAATTTTGGTGTGGAAAACCATATGTGTGAATGCTCCAAAGCATTCACACAATAATAAATAGATGAATTTTGGTGTAAAAAACCATATGTGTGAATGCTTTGGAGCATTCACACAATAATAAATAGATTAATTTTGGTGTAGAAAACCATATGTGTGAATGTTTTGGAGCATTCACGCAATAAAAGGAAGTCTAAGTCTACCTGGATTGAATTATTGACAGAACACAATGGCGTGTGCTACACTTGCTCACCAGAAGATGGCAGCACACGCCAAGGCATCATGTTAGTACAAGTTACTAAGTGTAAATATGATATATTTTAACATTTTAACGTGTTTTCCCCGCCGTTTACAAACATCTTTACGACGCGTATTTCCATGAAAGACAACTTAAAAGATAAGCGGCTTACGAAAGTGGACGTGTAGTAAACCGGAAGTGTGGGATCCAAAACAACAACATGAGTGTTCAAAGTGTCACGTTGCGTGGAAATGGCCACGCGCTACTTTCCCCTCCGAGGACTTAACTCCATTTAAAAAAAAAAAAAAAAGTGTCTATAAAGGGGAGTGGGGTGCTCAGGAGGGAGCATGTGACCGCATAAAGACGCTCACATGGCCGCCGCGGTGATCCGCTTTTAGCCCCGCAGCTGAAGCAGCGGAGACGTCCGGAGGAGCCGAGGCTTCCCAGCCCGCACTCATCATGGCGGACGGCGGGCAGAAAGTGGTGCTGATCACCGGCTGCTCCTCCGGCATCGGCCTGCGAATCGCCGTCACTCTGGCCAAGGATGAGAAGAAGCGTTACCATGGTAAACTTTTCGATATTTCCCCCTTTTTCTCAGCTAAAGTTCAAAAAGTTAAAGTAGCAATGATTGTCACACACACACTAGGTGTGGTGTAATTATTCTCTGCATTTGACCCATCCCCTTGTTCACCCCCTGGGAGGTGAGGGGAGCAGTGAGCAGCAGCGCTTTTACGTGGGATTTACAATATTAACTATGAACAATAAAACACTGAATATCAACAACTTATGAACATCGCCCCTCTTTTACGTGGGATGTATAATATTAACTATGAACAATAAAACACTGAATATTAACAACATATGAACATCGTTCCTCTTTTACGTGGGATTTACAATATTAACTATGAACAATAAAACAGTGAAAATTAACAACATATGAACGTCGCTCTTATTTTACGTGGGATTTACAATATTAACTATGAACAATAAAACACTGAATATTAACGACATATGAACATCGCTCCTCTTTTAAGTGGGATTTACAATATTAACTATGAACAATAAAACACTGAATATTAACGACATATGAACATCGCTCCTCTTTTACATGGGATTTACAATATTAACTATGAACAGTAAAACACTGAATATTAACAACATATGAACATCGCTCTTTTTCTACGTGGGATTTACAATATTAACTATGAACAATAAAACACTGAATATTAACGACATATGAACATCGCCCCTCTTTTACGTGGGATTTACAATATTAACTATGAACAATAAAACACTGAATATTAACGACATATGAACATCGCTCCTCTTTTACGTGGAATTTACAATATTAACTATGAACAATAAAACACTGAATATTAACGACATATGAACATCGCTCCTCTTTTACGTGGGATTTACAATATTAACTATGATCAATAAAAAACGGAATATTAACAACATATAAACATCGCCCCTCTTTAACGTGGGATTTACAATATTAACTATGAACAATAAAACACTGAATATCAACAACTTATGAACATCGCCCCTCTTTTACGTGGGATTTACAATATTAACTATGAACAATAAAACACTGAATATTAACAACATATGAACATCGCCCCTCTTTTACGTGGGATTTATAATATTAACTATGAACAATAAAACACTGAATATCAACAACTTATGAACATCGCCCCTCTTTTACGTAGGATTTACAATATTAACTATGAACAATAAAACACTGAATATTAACGACATATGAACATCGCTCCTCTTTTACATGGGATTTACAATATTAACTATGAACAATAAAACAGTGAAAATTAACAACATATGAACGTCGCTCTTCTTTTACGTGGGATTTACAATATTAACTATGAACAATAAAACACTGAATATTAACGACATATGAACATCGCTCCTCTTTTAAGTGGGATTTACAATATTAACTATGAACAATAAAACACTGAATATTAACGACATATGAACGTCGCTCCTCTTTTACGTGGGATTTACAATATTAACTATGAACAATAAAACACTGAATATCAACATCTTATGAACATCGCCCCTCTTTTACGTGGGATTTACAATATTAACTATGAACAATAAAACACTGCATATTAACGACATATGGACATCGCCCCTCTTTTACGTGGGCTTTACAATATTAACTATGAACAATAAAACACTGAATATTAACGACATATGAACATCGCTCCTCTTTTACGTGGGATATACAATATTAACTATGAACAATAAAACACTGAATATTAACGACATATGAACATCGCCCCTCTTTTACGTGGGATTTACAATATTAACTATGAACAGTAAAACACTGAATATTAACAACATATGAACGTCGCTCTTTTTCTACGTGGGATTTACAATATTAACTATGAACAATAAAACACTGAATATTAACAACATATGAACATCGCCCCTCTTTTACATGGTATTTACAATATTAACTATGAACAATAAAACACTGAATATTAACAACTTATGAACATCGCCCATCTTTTACGTGGGATTTACAATATTAACTATAAACAATAAAATAGTGAATATTAACAACATATGAACAATGCTCCTCTTTTACGTGGGATTTACAATATTAACTATGAACAATAAAACACTGAATATTAACGACATATGAACATCGAGTCTTTTTTGGTGATTCCAACTCTTGATGCTGAGTGCCAAGCAGGGAGGTAATGGGTCCCATTTTTATAGTCTTTGGTATGACTCGGCCGGGGTTTGAACTCACGACCTACTGATAGAGTTCTAATAAAAGTTATGACAGACCACTTTAAAAAAACTTAATTTAATTTTACAGTTTTTTTAATGAATGGGACACCCAAAATGTACATGAAAATAAAGAAATTGGAATTTACAACATTAACTATGAACGATAAAACACTGAATATTAACGACATATGAAGATCGCTCCTCTTTTACGTGGGATTTACAATATTAACTATGAACAATAAAACACTGAATATAAACGACATATGAACATCGCCCCTCTTTTACATGGGATTTACAATATTAATTATGAACAATAAAACACTGAATATTAACGACATATGAACATCGCTCCTCTTTTACGTGGGATTTACAATATTAACTATGAACAATAAAACACTGAATATTAACGACATATGAACGTCACTCCTCTTTTACGTGGGATTACTAATATTAACTATGAACAGTAAAACACTGAATATTGAAAACATATGGACATCGCTCTTTTTCTACGTGGGAGTTACAATATTAACTATGAACAATAACACACTGAATATCAACAACTTATGAACATCGCCCCTCTTTTACTTGGGATTTACAATATTAACTATGAACAATAAAACACTGAATATTAACGACATATGAACATCGCTCTTTTACGTGGGATTTACAATATTAACTATGAACTATAAAACACTGAATATTAACAACATATGAACATCGCTCCTCTTTTACGTGGGATTTACAATATTAACCATGAACAAAAAAACACTGAATATTAACGACATATGAACATCGCTCTTTTACGTGGGATTTACAATATTAACTATGAACAATAAAACACTGAATATTAACAACATATGAACATCGCTCCTCTTTTACGTGGGATTTACAATATTAACCATGAACAATAAAACACTGAAAATTAACGACATATGAACATCGCTCCTCTTTTACGTGGGATTAACAATATTAACTATGAACAATAAAACACTGAATTTTAACAACATTGGAACATCGCTCCTTTTTACGTGGGATTTACAATATTAACTATGAACAATAAAACACTGAATATAAACGGCATATGAACATCGCTCCTCTTTTACGTGGGATTTACAATATTAACTATGAACAATAAAACACTGAATATCAACAACTTATGAACATCGCCCCTCTTTTACGTGGGATTTACATTATTAACTATGAACAATAAAACACTGAATATTAACAACATATGAACATCGCCCCTCTTTTACGTGGGATTTACAATATTAACTATGAACAATAAAACACTGAATATTAACAACATATGAACATCGCCCCTCTTTTACGTGGGATTTACAATATTAACTATGAACAATAAAACACTGAATATTAACGACATATGAACATCGCTCCTCTTTTACGTGGGATTTACAATATTAACTATGAACAATAAAACACTGAATATTAACAACATATGAACATCGCCCCTCTTTTACGTGGGATTTACAATTTTAACTATGAACAATAAAACACTGAATATTAACAACATATGAACATCGCCCCTCTTTTACGTGGGATTTACAATATTAACTATGAACAATAAAACACTGAATATTAACGACATATGAACATCGCTCCTCTTTTACGTGGGATTTACAATATTAACTATGAACAATAAAACACTGAATATTAACAACATATGAACATCGCCCCTCTTTTACATGGTATTTACAATATTAACTATGGACAATAAAACACTGAATATTAACAACATATAAAGATCGCTCCTCTTTTACGTGGGATTTAAAATATTAACTATGAACAATAAAACACTGAATATTAACGACATATGAACATCGCTCCTCTTTTACGTGGGATTTACATTATTAACTATGAACAATAAAACACTGAATATTAACAACATATGAACATCACCCCTCTTTTACGTGGGATTTACAATATTAACTATGAACAATAACACACTGAATATCAACAACTTATGAACATCGCCCCTCTTTTACTTGGGATTTACAATATTAACTATGAAAAATAAAACACTGAATATTAACAACATATGAACATCGCTCCTCTTTTACGTGGGATTTACAATATTAACAATGAACAATAAAACACTGAATATTAACGACATATGAACATCGCTCCTCTTTTACGTGGGATTAACAATATTAACTATGAACAATAAAACACTGAATTTTAACAACATATGAACATCGCTCCTTTTTACGTGGTATTTACAAATAACTATGAACAATAAAACACTGAATATAAACGGCATATGAACATCGCTCCTCTTTTACGTGGGATTTACAATATTAATTATGAACAATAAAACACTGAATATTAACAACATATGAACATCGCCCCTCTTTTACGTGGGATTTACAATATTAACTATGAACAATAAAACACTGAATATCAACAACTTATGAACATCGCCCCTCTTTTAAGTGGGATTTACAATATTAACTATGAACAATAAAACGCTGAATATCAACGACATATGAATATAGCCCCTCTTTCACGTGGGATTTACAATATTAACTATGAACAATAAAACACTGAATATCAACAACTTATGAACATCGCCCCTCTTTTACGTGGGATTTACAATATTAACTATGAACAATAAAACACTGAATATTAACGACATATGAACATCGCTCCTGTTTTACGTAGGATTTACAATATTAACTATGAACAATAAAACACTGAATATTAACAACATATGAACATCGCTCCTCTTTTACGTGGGATTTACAATATTAACTATGAACAATAAAACACTGAATATTAACGACATATGAACATCGCTCTTTTACGTGGGATTTACAATATTAACTATGGACAATAAAACAGTGAATATTAACAACATATGAACATCACTCTTTTTCTACGTGGGATTTACAATATTAACTATGAACAATAAAACACTGAATATTAACAACATATGAACATCGCCCCTCTTTTACGTGGGATTTACAATATTAACTATGAACAATAAAACACTGAATATCAACAACTTCTGAGCATCGCCCCTCTTTTACGTGGGATTTACAATATTAACTATGAACAATAAAACACTGAATATTAACGACATATGAACATCGCTCCTCTTTTACTTGGGATTTACAATATTAACTATGAACAATAAAACACTGAATATTAACAACATATGAACATCGCCCCTCTTTTACATGGGATTTACAATATTTACTATGAACAATAAAACACTGAATATTAACGACATATGAACATCGCCCCTCTTTTACATGGGATTTACAATATTAACTATGAACAATAAAACACTGAATATTAACGACATATGAACATTGCTCCTCTTTTACGTGGGATTTACAATATTAACTATGAACAGTAAAACACTGAATATTAACAACATACGAACATCGCTCTTTTTCTACGCGGGATTTACAATATTAACTATGAACAATAAAACACTGAATATTAACAACATATGAACATCGCCCCTCTTTTACGTGGGATTTACAATATTAACTATGAACAATAAAACACTGAATATCAACAACTTCTGAGCATCGCCCCTCTTTTACGTGGGATTTACAATATTAACTATGAACAATAAAACACTGAATATTAACGACATATGAACATCGCTCCTCTTTTACGTGGGATTTACAATATTAACTATGAACGATAAAACACTGAATATTAACAACATATGAACATCGCCCCTCTTTTACGTGGGATTTACAATATTAACTATGAACAATAAAACACTGAATATTAACAACATATGAACATCGCCCCTCTTTTACGTGGGATTTACAATATTAACTATGAACAGTAAAACACTGAATATTAACAACATATGAACGTCGCTCTTTTTCTACGTGGGATTTACAATATTACTATGAACAATAAAACACTGAATATTAACAACATATGAACATCGCCCCTCTTTTTCATGGTATTTACAATATTAACTATGAACAATAAAACACTGAATATTAACAACTTATGAACATCGCCCATCTTTTACGTGGGATTTACAATATTAACTATAAACAATAAAATAGTGAATATTAACAACATATGAACAATGCTCCTCTTTTCCGTGGGATTTACAATATTAACTATGAACAATAAAACACTGAATATTAACGACATATGAACATCGAGTCTTTTTTGGTGATTCCAACTCTTGATGCTGAGTAATGGGTCCCATTTTTATAGTCTTTGGTATGACTCGGCCGGGGTTTGAACTCACGACCTACTGATTGAGTTCTAATAAAAGTTATGACAGACCACTTTAAAAAAAAACAGAATTTAATTTTACAGTTTTTTTACTGAATGGGACACCCAAAATGTACATGAAAATAAAGAAATTGGGATTTACAACATTAACTATGAACGATAAAACACTGAATATAAACAAAATATGAATGGTAAATGGGTTATACTTGTATAACGCTGTTCTACCTTCAAGGTACTCAAAGTCACATTCACCCATTCACACTCTGATGGTGGGAGCTGCCATGCAAGGGTGAAGTGTCTTGCTCAAGGACACAACGGGTGTGACGAGGTTGGTAGAAGGTGGGGATTGAACCAGGAACCCTCAGGTTGCTGGCACAGCCACTCTCCCAACCACACCACGCCGTCTCCAAACATCGCCCCTCTTTTACGTGGGATTTACAATATTTACTATGAACAATAAAACACTGAATATTAACAACATATGAACATCGCTCCTCTTTTATGTGGGCTTTACAATATTAACTATGAACAATAAAACACTGAATATTACCAACATATGAACATCGCCCCTCTTTAACGTGGGATTTACAATATTAACTATGAACAATAAAACACTGAATATTAACAACATATGAACATCGCCCCTCTTTAACGTGGGATTTACAATATTAACTATGAACAATAAAACACTGAATATTAACAATATATGAACATCGCTCCTTTTACATGGGATTTACAATATTAGCTATGAACAATACAACACTGAATATTAACAACATATGAACGTCGCCCCTCTTTTACATGGGATTTACAATATTAACTATGGACAATAAAACACTGAATATTAACAACATATGGATGGTAAATGGTAAAGCGCTTTGACACTATTTCCACATTCACACACACATTCACACACTGATGGAGGGAGCTGCCATGCAAGGCCCTAACCACCACCCATCAGGAGCAAGGGTGAAGTGTCTTGCTCAAGGACACAACGGACGTGACGAGGTTGGTAGAAGCTGGGGATCGAACCAGGAACCCTCAGGTTGCTGGCACGTCCACTCTCCCAACAGCGCCACACCGTCCCTTGCGGACCCTCTCACCACAAGGCCACTGAGCAGTCGGTGTGTTGACGGTCCGTGTTGACTCTTTTTGGGGGTCCCACTTTAACCGCAAAAGCTCACTGTACTGATGTCCCTTTCCTGGGTCGGGGATCAGGCTCCGTCTCCTGGTCGGATTATCATGAGAAAAGGCCGCTTCTACGTGATAAAAGGAGCCTTGTCACTTCTCTTTCAAGTGACTTCTCCACGCACAAAGACCCCCTTTTATCGCCGCCCCATTGTGTGCGGACCGCCCGCTCCGGTTTAGTGGCGTGTCTAATGGACCCGCGGTGCCCGGGCCCTTGAGCCGCTGCTGAAAAGAGGGAGGGGGACAAAGTTGGGGACATGTACAAGCTGGAGGTTCAGGGACACCCTCCTCCCTGTTGACTTTGGAGGTGAGATGTCAAGCTTTCAAACTTGACATCTCTTCATTAAAGTGGAGACTACGGGCATCTGCGACGTCATGGAGACCGTAGCATGCACTAAGACAGACCTGGGCAAAACAATCCGGCCCGCTGGACGTTCTACATATTTTTTTTTAGACCTTTAACATCAAAACTGTGGCCACCATTATGACATGCAGTGCTGTTTTTAAATGACCGTAAGTCTTGAACCATAGAAAGTATTTCAATGGTTGAAATCTGCACTTTTGAGTGTTATAGGAGCTATTACGGTAATTGACAAGGAACAAAACAGAGTGGGCGGGGTTTGTTTTCACACAAATGTCTGCATAAACGTGATAATATATCATATTGTAGGTGTTTATTACACTTTGCATTCATATTTTGCTGTTTGTTACATTGTTGTTGTGTTTTACTATCAAGGAGCTGGTCTGAGAAGTAAAAGAGTTCATATGTTGTTAATATTCAGTGTTTTATTGTTCATAGTTAATATTGTAAATCCCACGTAAAAGAGGGGCGATGATCATATGTTGTTGATTTTCAGTGTTTTATTGTTCATAGTTAATATTGTAAATCCCACGTAAAAGAGGAGCAATGTTTATATGTTGTAATTATTCCCTGTTTTATAGTTCATAGTTAATATTGTAATCCCATGTTAAAGAGGGGCGATGTTCATATGTTGTTAATATTCAGTGTTTTATTGTTCATAATTAATGTTGTAAATCCCACGTAAGAAGAGTGATGTTCATATGTTGTTAATATTCAGTGTTTTATTGTTCATAGTTAATATTGTAAATCCCACGTAAAAGAGGGGCGATGTTAATATGTTGTTAATATTCAGTGTTTTATTGTTCATAGTTAATATTGTAAATCCCACGTAAAAGAGGGGCGATGTTAATATGTTGTTGATATTCAGTGTTTTATTGTTCATAGTTAATATTGTAAATCCCGCATAAAAGAGGGGCAATATTCATATGTTGCTGATATTCAGTGTTTTATTGTTCATAGTTAATATTGTAAATCCCACGTAAAACAGGTGCGATGTTCATATGTTGTTAATATTCAGTGTTTTATTGTTCATAGTTAATATTGTAAATCCCACGTAAAAGAGGAGTGATGTTCATATGTTGTTGATATTCGGTGTTTTATTGTTCATAGTTAACATTGTAAATCCCACATAAAAGAGGAGCGATGTTCATATGTTGTTAATATTCCCTGTTTTATAGTTCATATATAATATTGTAAATCCCACGTTAAAGAGGGGCGATGTTCATATGTTGTTGATATTCAGTGTTTTATTGTTCATAGTTAATATTGTAAATCCCATGTAAAAGAGGGGCAATGTTCATATGTTGTTATTATTATTGTTCATAGTTAATGTTGTAAATCCCACGTAAGAAGAGCGATGTTCATATGTTGTTAATATTCAGTGTTTTATTGTTCATAGTTAATGTTGTATATCCCACGTAAAAGAGGAGCGATGTTCATATGTTGTTAATATTCAGTGTTTTATTGTTCATAGTTAATATTGTAAATCTCACGTATGAGGAGCGATGTTCATATGTTGTTGATATTCAGTGTTTTATTGTTCATAGTTAATGATGTAAATCCCACGTAAAAGAGGGGCAATGTTCATATGTTGTTAATATTCAGTGTTTTATTGTTCATAGTTAATATTGTAAATCCCACGTAAAAGAGGGGCAATGTTCACATGTTGTTGATATTCAGTGTTTTATTGTTCATAGTTAATATTGTATATCCCACGTAAAAGAGGAGCGCTGTTCATGTGTTGTTAATATTCAGTGTTTTATTGTTCATAGTTAATATTGTAAAGCCCACGTAAAAGCGGAGCGATGATCATATGTTGTTCATATTCAGTGTTTTATTGTTCATAGTTAATATTGTAAATCCCACGTAAAAGAGGGGCGATGTTCATATGTTGTTAATATTCAGTGTTTTATTGTTCATAGTTAATATTGTAAATCCCACGTAAAAGAGGGGCGATGATCATAAGTTGTTAATATTCAGTGTTTTATTGTTCATAGTTAATATTGTAAATCCCACATAAAAGAGGAGCGATGTTCATATGTTGTTAATATTCAGTGTTTTATAGTTCATAGTTAATATTGTAAATCCCACTTTCTTTATTTTCATGTACATTTTGGGTGTCCCATTCAGTAAAAAACTGTAAAATTCCATTCCGTTTTTTCGAGGTGGTCCGTCATAATTTTTTTAGAACTCTATCAGACATTGCGACCGCCCTGAGATGGGTAGGTCGTGAGTTCGAACCCCGGCCAAAGACTATACAAATGTGACCCATTACCTCCCTGCTTGGCACTCAGCATCAAGGGTTGGAATTGGGGGTTAAATCACCAAAAATTAGTCACAGGCGCCGCCGCCGCTGCTGCTCACTGCTCCCCTCACCTCCCAGTGGGGTGGAACAAGGGGATGGGTCAAATGCAGAAGATAATTTCACCACACCTAGTGTGTGTGTGACTATCATTGCTACTTTAACTTTTTTTTACTTTAAGACAGACCTGGGCAAAATTGGGCAAAACATTAAGGTTTTCAATCTGGCCCACCGTGCGTTTTATATCATTTTATAAACATAAATAACATTGTAGATTGTCACTGAAGGCATCAAAACTACGAATGAACACATGTGGAGTTACGTACCGTATTTTTCGGACTATAAATCACAGTTTTTTTCATAGTTTGGCCGGGGGTGCGACTTATACTCCGAAAAATACGGTGAAATGACTGAAAACACGTTTTTATATTCTAATTTCTTCAAAATAGCCACCCTTTGCTCTGATGACTTTTTTTTTGCACTTGAAGCTCATTGATGAAAACCATTTCAGGTGACTACCTCTTGAAGCCCATGGAGAGAATGCCAAGAGTGTGCAAAGCAGTAATCAGAGCAGACGGTGGCTATTTTGAAGAAACCAGAACATAGAACATGTTTTCAGTTATTTCACCTTTGTTTGTTAAGTACATAACTCCACATGTGTTCATTCATAGTTTTGATGTGACAATCTACAATGTAGATAGTCATGAAAATAAAGAAAAAGAGAAGGTGTGTCCAAACTTTTGGCCTGTACTACATTTTAAGGAAGTTTTGAACAGTAATCATAAAATCGATACTGATTCTACAACACATCTATTTTTTTAGGCAGCTTAAAAAAAGAACATTCCATAACAGAGTACTTCTTGTACCTAATATCTTTTACTAGCTAAGGTGGATTTCTTAAAAACAGCAAAGCACTTCTGTGCTTATAGAGCAGTGTTTTTCAACCACTGTGCCGCGGCACACTAGTGCTGTGTAAAAACTCAGCAGGGGTAACCACGTAATACTCCACGCCAGTAGGTGGCAGCTGGTAGTTAATTGCTTTGCAAAAGTCGGAATGTGTCGGGTGAGACGAGGATGGTTTGTTGTGATCCCAATACGCAGACCACAGCGGGAGGCAGCGTGCAGGTAAAAAAGGTATGTTTTGCTTAAACCAAAAATGAACAAAAGGGAAAGGAATATGCAAAACGAAATAAAACTGAACTGGCTACAAAGCATACTTGCCAACCTTGAGACCTCTGATTTCGGGAGGTGGGGGGAGGGGGTGGGGGTGGGCGGGGTCGGGGTGGGACGGGGGCGTGGTTGGGGGCGTGGCTAAAAGGGGAGGAGTATATTTACAGCTAGAATTCACCAAGTAAAGTATTTCATATATATATATATAAGAAATACTTGACGTTCAGTGAATTCTAGCTATATATATATATATATATATATATGTATATATATATATATATATATATATATATATATATATACGGATGTACTTTGTGGACGCCGTAAGTTTTTGCTGTCGTCCAGCATTCTGTTTCTGTTTACTTTGTAGCATACTTGCCAACCCTCCCGGATTTTCCGGGGGACTCCCGAAATTCAGCGCCTCTCCCGAAAACCTCCCGGGACAAATTTTCTCCCGAAAATCTCCCGAAATTCAGGCGGACTCAGGTCCTCATGGGTTTATTGTTAGGCAGTTTCATTAACGTCCTCCCAACGCGGCAACAATATATATATATTTATTTTATTATATGTATATATATCTATTTTATTATATATATATATATATATATATTTATTTTATTATATGTATATATATATATATTTATTTTATTATATGTATATACATCTATTTTATTATATATATATATATATATTTATTTTATTATATGTATATATATATATATATATATATATATTTATTTTATTATATGTATATATATATATATACATATATATATATATATATATATTTATTTTATTATATGTATATATATCTATTTTATTATATATATATATATATATATATATATATATATATATATATATATATATATATATATATATATATATATATATATAAATACTTGATTTTCAGTGTTCATTTATTTACACACATACACACACATAACACTCATCTACTCATTGTTGAGTTATGGGTTGAATTGTCCATCCTTGTTCTATTCTCTGTCACTATTTTTCGAACCATGCTGAACACCCTCTCTGATGATGCATTGCTGTGTGGCACGCACAAAAAGTGCTTTCATCAAAATGCACTAGATGGCAGTATTGTCCCGTTTAAGAGTGTCACAACATTGCTTGTTTACGGCAGACGAACTGCTTTACGGTAGACAAAAACGTGACTGCTGTTGTTGTGTGTCGTTGCCGCGCTGGGAGGACGTTAATGAAACTGCCTGACAATAAACCCACGAGGACCCTGAGTCCGCCTGAATTTCGGGAGAAAATTTGTCCAGGGAGGTTTTTCGGGAGAGGCGCTGAATTTCGGGAGGGTTGGCAAGTATGCTACAAAGTAAAACAGAAACGGAATGCTGGACGACAGCAAAAACTTACGGCGTCCAAAAAGGATAGCAACAACATAAATAGCCTTGCTTGCTAACACAAAGCAGATGCGGGGGAATAGCGCCAACAAAACAAGAAGTGCCACCAAAACAACAGCGCAAGACAAGAACTAAAGCACTATACAGGAAACACACCAACAAACTCAAAATAAGGCACGACGACCTGGTGGAGTTTTCATTGTTTAACGTTTTCTGCTGGTGGAAAATGAAAAAAATGTGCCTTGCCTCAAAAAAAGGTTGATATAGAGGATCTTTGACCAGCGTATTTTGCTTGAGCAACATTTTCTAAAGGAATTATAATTGCTACTTACATTTACAGTCAGCGAGGTCATGGATAATACTGTATATAATTATAATTTTGGAGTACCACAAACTCCATGGTTCCCTTAGGTGGCGTTTTTTTAAACCTATGATCAGTGAAGGTGACCCCAATCTTTTCTTAAGAACCTTTAGGAGAAGCCGATTAAATATTGCATTAGTCGCCGAGCACGAAGAAGCACTAAGTGTTGTGTATGGAACGCTCTGTGGTTCCTTCAAGAATGTTCAGGCGACCCAACAGTAATTCCTGCTGGCGCAACTCGGGAGAACAATGGCTCTCTTGTTCGCTCCTTAGCCCAAACATGCGTTTCTTTTTGCTGCTCCGCAGACTTGCAAATGCTTGGCGCTTTGTGTGTCATCTGTAGCGCGGAACACATTTGAGGACTCGCAGGGTGTGCACTTCGCTATCGTATAACACACATAGCACGGCACTCTCCCTGTACGCCCATATATGGGACCCGCGGTCTGTGGGGGGGTGAATGTAAAAAGCCAATTCATTAATTAAAGCTGCAAGCAGCATTGGTCGGGCCCGCGTATTTGGCAGGTGCTAGTCCTAAGTGTCCCAATACTTTTGTTCAGTTTTCGTCATAAGTGTCCCAATACTTTTGTCTACTTTTAGTCCGAATTGTCCCAATACTTTTGTGTAGTGTACCTACTAGAGATGCGCGGATAGGCAATTTATTTCATCCGCAAACCGCGGCAGAAAGTCGTCAACCATCCGCCATCCACCCGATGTAACATTTGATCAGAACTGCACCCGCCCGCCATCCGCCCGTTGTTATATATCTAATATTAATAAAAAAATAAAAAAAAGGGTGAAAACTACGCGAATTGCACCTTGTGCAGACAAGATTTTTCGATCGGACACGGAGGAATTAGCGATGTAAAAGACCACGTTGGGACAAAAAAACACAAGTCTAATGCCGTTGCTAGCGATACAAGTGGAAAACTTTCAACGTTTTTCGTCGCCCAAACAGATTCTTTGGATGTGATAAATGCCGAAGTTTTATTTACGGAGGCAATAATTGAGCATGGACTTCCAATCGCACTGGCTGATCACATGGGACAGTTAATAATGTAATGCAACCTTTAAAAATCATTACGCGGTGATCGCGATCCCAAAAATAAACTTTTCTTGCATGATAATGTCCAGAAAAATTTGCTTTATATTACTATAGAGTCCTTTTAACGAATGAGTTTGATGGTTTATCACAAACCTTAAATGAAAGAAGTCCTTTGTTCTCCTGCAGCATGGCCTTGCTTCGTGTTTGGTGCGCAATCCTGTCGGCTGTATTTCACAGCACGACATACTGTTAAAAGTGTTTATACTATTTATACTTTCAATGAACAAATTGAAGTCTTGTGAAAGGTTGACAGGATAACTGGCATTAACTGTCAAAATAATTTCAAACTATTGAAGTTAGCTTACAGAATAAACATGTCAATCAACCCATATGATTTTTGCTGTAATATTTTTGTGTTGAAAAGTCACTGTGACTGATAGAAAAGTGATGGTTTTAGCAACATTTTAACCTGTCTGAATGCTAATAATCATTTTGCGTCGGGGGGTGAAGCCCTGAACCCTCCACCAGGACTTTGTCCTGGACCTACCGGGGCCTGCGGCCCTTGGACCCTGGCTACTAGGTTTTTCTGATTTAAAAGTTGGCAGGTATGGTGAGGTTATAAAGCTTTTGCCTGTTAAAGAAAGGAGACTGATCCAACGCAGCACAGACTTGCGCGTGCCACGCTGTCACGACCCAGACGCACACCAGTGCGCAATCATATGGGAGCCGCGCTGAGCGCACCTCCAAGCGCGTCTCGCTGCCGGCGACGGCCAGGTATGGGCCCACGCTCCAGCGCCATCCATTTTCAGGGCTAGTTGATTCGGCAGGTGGGTTGTTATACACTCCCTTAGCGGGTTCCGACTTCCATGGCCACCGTCCTGCTCTCTATATCAACCAGGGTGAGCCCCACCCCTTTCGTGAGCGCACTGCGCGCGGAGTGACCCCTGTTACGCGCCCCCGGCAACAGGGGTGGCAAGCAGGTAAGCTGCGCGGGCGGAGCGCGCGGAGTGACCCATGTTACGAGCCCCCGGCCACGGGGGTGGCGGGCAGGTAAGCTGCTTACCTGCTGCGCGTGACGCCGGCCGCGGCGAAAGCGGACGAGGCGGGGTGTCGGTGCGGTGGGCGCGGTAGTGACCCTGGACGTGCGTCGGGCCCTTCTCGCGGATCGCCTCAGCTACGGCTCCCGGTGGGGCCCTCTCGGGGGAAGGGGCCTCGGTCCCGGACCCCGGCGAGGCGTCCCTTCTCCGCTCCGTAAAAGTGTCCATCTCTTTTTTTTTTTTTTTTCTGTTGTGGCATATGCTGCAGGTGCCTGCTCGTTTTTCGTATGTGGGTAACAACATTTAACTATGTATATATATTTCCGAATTGGTTTAACTGCCACCCGCAAAAAAAAAATAAAATAAAAAATCTAATTAATCCGCCCGACCCGACCCGCGAGCGGATAAAATCTTATTTTTTTAAATTTCATCCGCCCGATCCGCGGATAATCCGCGGACTCCGCGGTTGTGTCCGCAAACCGCGCATCTCTAGTACCTACCTTGTCTGCATTGTGTGGGCACGCTGGTGCTCCCTGCTTTTAAGCAGCCATCTTGAAAAGACAGCATAGCAGCAGCATCAGCGCAGCGGTTCTTTGAAGGCTCATAAAATCAAAACCGGAGCAGATTTTCAAACTCTTTCGATAACTTTTAATCAGAAGGGTTCAATCTCTCTCCTGTGTTAGTTTGAAGCCCAAACGACAAACGCGCTCAGAGGAGATAATGTTTGAAGAAAGGTGACCGGTTTTTACAAAAATTTTGTTTTGAAGGGGGAATAGCAAACTTCCTGTTGATTTTTGCTGGGGGTTGTCAATTTATGAAATGTAGGTCCAAGTGAGACCTACTTCCGAGGAGCAGTTTTTTTTGCGTTTTATTTAAAAATTGCAGTAGAGCGCAATTTTTAGATTTAGGGTTAGGTTTTTTTTTTTAGATCGCAATGTTTGCCAGTCCTGATGTGTGCGTTCAGTTTGGTGAGTTTTGAAGCATGTTAAGGGGGTCAAAATACAGCTCAAAGAGGCAAAAGTGACTGTTTTTAGTACTTTTTTGTCTTGAAGGGGGAATTGCCAACTTCCTGTTGATTTTTGCCCAAGAATATACAATTATGAAATCTAGGTCTAAGTCACACCTACATAAAGGTTTTTGTTTCATGTCTCTCCAACCTTCCTAGTGGGAGTTACAGGCAGTCTAGTTTTTTCTTTTCGTAGGGGGCGCTAGAGCGCAATTTTGAGTTTTGAGGTTTGGTTTTTTGATAAAAGGTTTTGCCGTATATTACTGATGTGTGTGTACAATTTGGTGAGTTTTGAAGTATGTTAAGGGGGTCAAATTACACCGCAAAGTTGCGGAATAATAATAATAATAAAGAATAAAACCTTACAAATTCAATAGGTCCTTATGTCCCATTGCATAAGGACTCCCTTCGGGAGTCCTTTTGCAATGGGCCATGCGGGCCCTAATTAAGGACTGAAAGAAAGAAGCTTCATATCAAATTGTAGCACACGCTTATTCCTAGCCCCTTCCTGCTTTGGCTCTGATAAAAATATAATGGTCAATTTTACCTGGATTTTTTTACTGTCCCCTGTGGCGCACAGCATTTATTAGGGCCCGCATGGCCCATTGTATAAGGACTCCCTTTGGGAGTCCTTATGCAATGGGACATAATTTGTAAGGTTTTATTAGGGACCGCAATGTCCCTTTGGGACAGAGGACCCTATTGTATTTTGTGCGTTTTATTATTATTATTATTCCGCCGCCTCTTTGAGCTGTAATTTGACCCCTTTAACATGCTTCAAAACTCACCATATTTGACAAAAACATCAGGACTGGCGAAAATTGCCATCTAACCAAAAAACCAAACCCCAAAACTCAAAATTGCACTCTAGTGCCCCCTAGGAAAAACACAGACAAAACTGCTTGTAACTTCCGGTAGAAATGTTGTAGAGACATGAAACAAAAACCTCTATGTAGGTCTGACTTAGACCTAGATTTCATACATTAACATCTTTCAGCAAAAATCAACAGCAATTCCGATTCAATTCCAATTCAGATTTTCAAACTCTTTCGATAACTTTTAATCAGAAGGGTTCAATCTCTCTCCTGTGTTAGTTTGAAGCCGACACGACAAACGCACTCAGAGGAGATAATGTTTGAAGAAAGGTGACCGGTTTTTACAAAAATTTTGTTTTGAAGGGGGAATAGCAAACTTCCTGTTGATTTTTGCTGGGGGTTGTCAATTTATGAAATGTAGGTCCAAGTGAGACCTACTTCCGAGGAGCAGGTTTTTTTGCGTTTTATTAAAAAATTGCAGTAGAGCGCAATTTTTAGATTTAGGGTTAGGTTGTTTTTTTTTTAGATCGCAATGTTTGCCAGTCCTGATGTGTGCGTTCAGTTTGGTGAGTTTTGAAGCATGTTAAGGGGGGTCAAAATACAGCTCAAAGAGGCAAAAGTTACTGTTTTTAGTACTTTTTTGTCTTGAAGGGGGAATTGCCAACTTCCTGTTGATTTTTGCCCAAGAATATACTATTATGAAATCTAGGTCTAAGTCACACCTACATAAAGGTTTTTGTTTCATGTCTCTCCAACCTTCCTAGTGGGAGTTACAGGCAGTCTAGTTTTTTCTTTTCGTAGGGGGCGCTAGAGCGCAATTTTGAGTTTTGAGGTTTGGTTTTTTGATAAAAAGTTTTGCCGTATATTACTGATGTGTGTGTACAATTTGGTGAGTTTTGAAGTATGTTAAGGGGGTCAAATTACAGCGCAAAGTTGCGGAAGAAGAATAATAATAAAGAATAAAACCTTACAAATTCAATAGGTCCTTATGTCCCATTGCATAAGGACTCCCTTTGGGAGTCCTTTTGCAATGGGCCATGCGGGCCCTAATTAAGGACTGAAAGAAAGAAGCTTCATATCAAATTGTAGCACACGCTTATTCCTAGCCCCTTCCTGCTTTGGCTCTGATAAAAATATAATGGTAAATTTGACCTGGATTTTTTTACTGTCCCCTGTGGCGCACAGCATTTATTAGGGCCCGCATGGCCCATTGCATAAGGACTCCAAAAGGGAGTCCTTATGCAATGGGACATAAGGACCTATTGAATTTGTAAGGTTTTATTAGGGACCGCAATGTCCCTTTGGGACAGAGGACCCTATTGTATTTCGTGCGTTTTATTATTATTATTATTCCGCCGCCTCTTTGAGCTGTAATTTGACCAATTTAACATGCTTCAAAACTCACCATATTTGACAAAAACATCAGGACTGGCGAAAATTGCCATCTAACCAAAAAACCAAACCCCAAAACTCAAAATTGCACTCTAGCGCCCCCTAGAAAAAACACAGACAAAACTGCTTGTAACTTCCGGTAGAAACGTTGTAGAGACATGAAACAAAAACCTCTATGTAGGTCTGACTTAGACCTAGATTTCATACATTGACATCTTTCAGCAAAAATCAACAGGAATTCCCCTTTCAAAACAAACATTTACTAAAAACAGTCATTTTGCCTCTCTGAGCTGTAATTTGACCCTCTTAACATGCTTCAAAACTCACCAAACTGGACACACACATCGGGACTGGCAAAAATTGCGATCTAATAAAAAACCCAACCCCAAAACTCAAAATTGCGCTCTAGCGGCCCCTAAGAAGAAAACACAGACACAACTGCTCCTAGGAAGAAAACTCAGACAAAACTGCCTGTAACTTCCAGTAGAAATGTCTAAGAGACATGAAACAAAAACCTCTATGTAGGTCTCACTTAGACCTACATTTCATATAATGACAACCCCCAGCAAAAATCAACAGGAAGTTTGCAATTCCCCCTTCAAAACAAAGGTTTTGTAAAAAACGATCACCTTTTTTCAAACATTATCTCCTCTGAGTGCGTTTGTCGTGTCGGCTTCAAACTAGCACAGGAGAGAGATTGAACCCTTCTGATTAAAAGTTGACCAAAGAGTTTTAATTACTGCTCCGGTTTGGATTTTATGTGCCATCAAAGTCGGTCCCGTCCATCGCTGCTTGCAGCTTTAATTGTTCTTTATTCTTTATTCTTCCGCCGCCACTTTAAACTGTAATTTGACCCACTTAACATGCTTCAAAACTCACCATATTTGACCCACACATCAGGACCTGCGAAAATTGCCTTTTTTGAAAAAAAACGAAACACAAAACTCAAAATTGCGCTCTAGCGCCCCCTACGGAAAAAAAAAACTAGACTGCCTGTAACTCCCACTAGTGAAGTGAAGTGAAGTGAATTATAGAAGGTCGGAGAGACATAAAACAAAAACCTTTATGTAGGTGTGACTTAGACCTAGATTTCATAATTGTATATTCTCGGGCAAAAATCAACAGGAAGTTGGCAATTCCCCCTTCAAGACAAAAAAGTACTAAAAACAGTCACTTTTGCCTCTTTGAGCTGTAATTTGACCCCCCCTTAACATGCTTCAAAACTCACCGAACTGAACACACACATCAGGACTGGCAAAAATTGTGATCTAATAAAAAAACCTAACCCCAAATCTCAAAATTGTGCTCTAGCGCAATTTTTTAATGAAACGCACAAAAAACTGCTCCTCGGATGAAAAAACTGACAAAACTGCCTGTAACTCTCCCTGGGAAGGTCGGAGAGACATGAAACAAAAACCTCTATGTAGGTCTCACTTAGACCTACATTTCATAGATTAACAACCCTTAGCAAAAATCAACAGGAAGTTTGCAATTTCCCCTTCAAAACAAAATTTTTTTATAAACCGGTCACTTCTCTTCAAACATTATCTCCTCTGAGCGCGTTTGTCGTTTCAGCTTCAAACTAACACAGGAGAGAGATTGAACTCTTCCAAATATAAGTTATCGAAATAATTTTTCTAACTGCTCCGGTTTTGATTTTATGAGCCTTCAAAGAACCGCTGCTGCGCTGCTGTTTTTTTAAGATGGCTGCTTAAAAGCAGGAACCACCAGCATGCCCAGACAATGCAGACAAGGTAGGTACACTAGACAAAAGTCTTGGGACACTTCAGACTAAAAGTAGACAAAAGTATTGGGACACTTAGGACTAGCACCTGCCAAATACGCGGGCCCGACCAATGCTGCTTGCAGCTTTAAATTTTTTTTATTTTTTTTTTCTAGTTGGAACATGCATACGATACAATATCATGCATCACACATGTCCAGTTGTTTCATTACAGTACATCCGAAAAGGAGCAGGAAGAAGCAGAGCTTAATTAATCCTACCACTTTTTCATACCGTAGCAATTGTATCCCATTTCCTTGTTCTCTGTAACAGAAAAGTGACCAAATAAATAATATGCCATAGTAAGTATACAAATATTAAATACATAAATCATTTTTGTCTCAATACAAAAAAAAAGGGTCGAAGATGTAGTTTGAACCGTCTCTTAAAGTGAATCCGTTCCATAATTTAATTCCACATACAGATATACTAAAGGTTTTAAGTGTTGTACGAGCATGCACATGTTCTAAATGTTAAATTATTATTTAAACTAAAAATAAAAAAAATCAATCAATGTTTATTTATATAGCCCTAAATCACAAGTGTCTCAAAGGGCTGCACAAGCCACAACGACATCCTCGGTACAGAGCCCACATAAGGGCAAGGAAAAACTCACAACTCAGTGGGATGTCAATGTGAATGACTATGAGAAACCTTGGAGAGGACCTCAGATGTGTTTTATTGTATTAGTTTTTTGTAGAGTCGTCAAATGCAGTAGGGTTCCTTGCACTACAAACAATTACCGTATTTTTCGGACTATAAGGCGCACTTAAAATCCTTTCATTTTCTCGGAAAAACGACACAAAATACGTTTTTAAATGATCAAATATGTTTTTGTTGTTATCGTAACCGTTTTTTGTTGATTGGCCAGAATAAATGACATGGTTTTATTGTATTAGTTTTTTGTAGGGTCGTCAAATGCAGTAGGGTTCCTTGCACTACAAACAATTACCGTATTTTTCGGACTATAAGGCGCACTTAAAATCCTTTAATTTTCTCCAAAAAAATGACACAAAATACTGTTTTAAATGATCAAATATGTCTTTGTTGTTATCGTAACCAATCTTTGTGGATTGGCCAGAATAAATCACATGGTTTTATTGTATTAGTTTTTTGTAGGGTCGTCAAATGCAGTAGCGTTCCTTGCACGACAAACAATTACCGTATTTTTCCGACTATAAGGCGCACTTAAAATCCTTTCATTTTCTCTAAAAAAACGACACAAAACACTGTTTTAAATGATCAAATATGTCTTTGTTGTTATCATAACCGTTTTTTGTTGATTGGCCAGAATAAATCACATGGTTTTATTGTATTAGTTTTTTGTAGGGTCGTCAAATACCGTAGGGTTCCTTGCACTACAAACAATTACCGTATTTTTCGCACTATAAGGCGCACTTAAAAATCCTTTCATTTTCACAAAAAAACGACACAAAATACTGTTTTAAATGATCAAATATGTCTTTGTTGTTATCGTAACCGGTCTTTGTGGATTGGCCAGAATAAATCACATAGTTTTATTGTATTAGTTTTTTGTAGAGTCGTCAAATGCAGTACTACAAACAATTACCGTATTTTTCCGACTATAAGGCGCACTTAAAAATCCTTTAATTTTCTCAAAAAAACGACACAAAATACTGTTTTAAGTGATCAAATATGTTTCTGTTGTTATCGTAAACGATCTTTGTTGATTGGCCAGAATAAATTACATGATTTTATTGTATTAGTTTTTTGTAGGGTCGTCAAATGCAGTAGGGTTCCTTGCACTACAAACAATTACCGTATTTTTCGGACTATAAGGCGCACTTAAAATCCTTTCATTTTCTCAAAAAAACGACACAAAATACTGTTTTACGTGATCAAATATGTCTTTGTTGTTATCGTAACCGATCTTTGTTGATTGGCCAGAATAAATTACATGATTTTTTTGTATTAGTTTTTTGTAGGGTCGTCAAATGCAGTAGGGTTCCTTGCACTACAATCAATTACCGTATTTTTCCGACTATAAGGCGCACTTAAATTCCTTTAATTTTCTCAAAAAAAATGACACAAAATACTGTTTTAAATGATCAAATATGTCTTTGTTGTTATCGTAACTGTTTTTTGTTGATTGGCCAGAATAAATCACATGGTTTTATTGTATTAGTTTTTTGTGGGGTCGTCAAATGCAGTAGGGTTCCTTGCACTACAATCAAATACCGTATTTTTCGCACTATAAGGCGCACTTAAAAATCCTTTCATTTTCTCGAAAAAACGACACAAAATACTGTTTTACGTGATCAAATATGTTTTTGCTGTTATCGTAACCGATCTTTGTTGATTGGCCAGAATAAATCACATGGTTTTATTGTATTAGTTTTTTGTAGAGTCGTCAAATGCAGTAGGGTTCCCTGCACTACAAACAATTACCGTATTTTTCGGACTATAAGGCGCACTTAAATTCCTTTAATTTTCTCAAAAAAAATGACACAAAATACTGTTTTAAATGATCAAATATGTCTTTGTTGTTATCGTAACTGTTTTTTGTTGATTGGCCAGAATAAATCACATGGTTTTATTGTATTAGTTTTTTGTGGGGCCGTCAAATGCAGTAGGGTTCCTTGCACTACAAACAATTACCATATTTTTCCGACTATAAGGCGCACTTAAATTCCTTTAATTTTCTCAAAAAAAATGACACAAAATACTGTTTTAAAATATCAAATATGTCTTTGTTGTTATCATAACCGTTTTTTGTTGATTGGCCAGAATAAATCACATGATTTTATTGTATTAGTTTTTTGTAGGGTTGTCAAATGCAGTAGGGTTCCCTGCACTACAAACAATTACCGTATTTTTCGGACTATAAGGCGCACTTAAATTCCTTTAATTTTCTCCAAAAAAATTACACAAAATACTGTTTTAAATTATCAAATATGTCTTTGTTGTTATCGTAACCGGTCTTTGTGGATTGGCCAGAATAAATCACATGGTTTTATTGTATTAGTTTTTTGTAGAGTCGTCAAATGCAGTAGGGTTCCTTGCACTACAAACAATTACCGTATTTTTCCGACTATAAGGCGCACTTAAAATCCTTTCATTTTCTCAAAACTCGACAGTGCGCCTAATGTACGGAATAAATCTCGTTGTGCTTACTGACCTCAAAGCAATTTTATTTGGTAAATGGTGTCATGATAAGTGTGACCATGAATTGATTAACGTGGACCCCGACTTAAACAAGTTGAAAAACTTATTGGGGTGTTACCATTTAGTGATCAATTGTACGGAATATGTACTGTACTGTGCAATCTACTAATAAAAGTCTCAATCAATCAAAAAAAAAAAAACAGTAGATGGCAGTCACACATTAGAGATACGTGTAGAGTGCAATATGACGCCAGTAAACAACACCAAAGGAGAGAATATAGAACATTCACAATGTCAATGTGTCAATGTCAAAATGTTTTTTGACTTTGATAAACAGCTACTGAAGTGGTTGGTCGCCATGATCCACTATGGACTGGACTCTCACGCTATTACGTTAGATCCACTATGGACTGGACTCTCACTATTATGTTAGATCCACTATGGACTGGACTCTCACTATTATGTTAGATCCACTATGGACTGGACTCTCACAATTATGTTAGATCCACTATGGTCTGGACTCTCACACTATTATGTTAGATCCACTATGGACTGGACTCTCACAATATTATGTTAGATCCACTATGGACTGGACTCTCACTATTATGTTAGATCCACTATGGACTGGACTCTCACTATTATGTTAGATCCACTATGGACTGGACTCTCACTATTATGTTAGATCCACTATGGACTGGACTCTGACACTATTATGTTAGATCCACTATGGACTGGACTCTCACAATATTATGTGGGATCCACTATGGACTGGACTCTCACAATATTATGCTAGACCCACTATGAACTGGACTCTCACACTATTATGTTAGATCCACTATGGACTGGACTCTCACTATTATGTTAGATCCACTATGGACTGGACTCTCACACTATTATGTTAGATCCACTATGGACTGGACTCTCACAATATTATGTTAGATCCACTATGGACTGGACTCTCACTATTATGTTAGATCCACTATGGACTGGACTCTCACTATTATGTTAGATCCACTAGGGACTGGACTCTCACAATTATGTTAGATCCACTATGGACTGGACTCACACTATTATGTTAGATCCACTATGGACTGGAGTCTCACTATTATGTTAGATCCACTAGGGCAGGGGTCGGCAACCCGCGGCTCCGGAGCCGCATATGCGGTTCTTTGATCACTCTGATGCGGCTCAGCTGCATACTTGCCGAAACCCCCGATTTTCCCGGGAGACTTCCGGATTTCAGTGCCTCGCAGAAAACTCCCGGGATTAATATTCTCCAATTTTCACCCTTGCAGTAACATTAAGGTCGTGTTGGTACGGCATTTAGCGCCCTCTACAATCTGTGTTAACAGCGTGCCAGTCCAGCCTCTTACTATTTGCATCTTCTGCTTGCACACGTAGGCGACAGCAAGGCATACTTGTTCAACAGCCACACAGGTTACACTGACGGTGACCGTATAAAACAACTTTAACACTCTTACTAATAATGCGCCACACTTTGAACCAAAACCAAACAAGAATGACAAACACATTTGGAAGAAAATCTGCACCTTAACACAACAGAAACACAACAGAACAAATACCCAGAATCCCATGCAGCCCTGACTCTTCCGGGCTACATTATACACCCCTGCTACCACCAAACCCCGCCCCCACCCCAACCCTGCTCCCTCACACATCAATCGTGACTTAGGGCTATATAAGTAAACATTGATTGATTGATTGATCAGTTTGCAGTCATGTAGTGACCAAATATGCCTGATACGCAGCTGATAAGGTAAATAAAGAGTTTATAACAACAACATTTTTGGTCATTCTTTTCAAATGTGTTGATTTCCTTAAAAATGTCCTGAGATCTTTCAGTCTAGGGGGTTTTAAAGTTAAAGTTAAAGTTAAAGTACCAATGATTGTCACACACACACTAGGTGTGGCGAGATTATTCTCTGCATTTGACCCATCACCCTTGATCACCCCCTGGGAGGTGAGGGGAGCAGTGGGCAGCAGCGGTGGCTGCGCCCGGGAATCATTTTGGTGATTTAACCCCCAATTCCAACCCTTGATGCTGTATAAAGGGAGATGTTCCATTTGCAGTACTAAAGTCCAGCAAGTATCAGCGCTCCAATGTCAACATGACATGTTTACCTGGGCTGACCCACATCGAGCTTGACAAGCACACCTGACGCCGTCACTAATCATTTTGTCAGCTCACGGCGTGTTAAGTTCAAAGGGAATCAGATCTGTGTCCCGTGAGGCGTCGCCGGCGCAGGAACTTTGACCCGCCCGGCTGACTTTGAGACTGTTTGTGTGTGTTGAGGAAGTCACAAGTCAATGGTCTCTGGGGTCAGTTATCTCCTTTCTACACCAGCTAACGAGATCTAGTGGGACCTGTGACTGTCTTCATGAGGAGGATTTGACAATATGATCCGTGTGTTCTCTCCTTGTAGTCGTCGCCACGATGCGGGACCTGAAGAAGAAGAGCAAGCTGGTGGAGGCGGCGGGCGACGCCTACGGGAAGAACCTGGTGTTGCTCCCGCTGGACGTGTGCAGCAACGAATCGGTCAAGCAGTGCGTCGACAACATTAAGGACCGCCATATTGATATCTTAAGTGAGTGAAGTAGGACTTTACATACTTTTGCCTTATTAGTGTAAGATTGCATGTTTAGTGTGGTTTCCGTCCTGGTCGTGGAACTGTGGACCAGCTCTATACTCTCGGCAGGGTCCTCGAGGGTGCATGGGAGTTTGCCCAACCAGTCTACATGTGCTTTGTGGACTTGGAGAAGGCATTCGACCGTGTCCCTCGGGAAGTCCTGTGGGGAGTGCTCAGAGAGTATGGGGTATCGGACTGTCTGATTGTGGCGGTCCGCTCCCTGTGTGATCAGTGTCAGAGCTTGGTCCGCATTGCCGGCAGTAAGTCGGACACGTTTCCAGTGAGGGTTGGACTCCGCCAAGGCTGCCCTTTGTCACCGATTCTGTTCATAACTTTTATGGACAGAATTTCTAGGCGCAGTCAAGGCGTTGAGGGGATCCGGTTTGGTGGCTGCAGGATTAGGTCTCTGCTTTTTGCAGATGATGTGGTCCTGATGGCTTCATCTGGCCAGGATCTTCGGCTATCGCTGGATCGGTTCGCAGCCGAGTGTGAAGCGACTGGGATGAGAATCAGCACCTCCAAGTCCGAGTCCACGGTTCTCGCCCGGAAAAGAGTGGAATGCCATCTCCGGGTTGGGGAGGAGACCTTGCCCCAAGTGGAGGAGTTCAAGTACCTCGGAGTCTTGTTCACGAGTGAGGGAAGAGTGGATCGTGAGATCGACAGGCGGATCGGTGCGGCGTCTTCAGTAATGCGGACGCTGTATCGATCCGTTGTGGTGAAGAAGGAGCTGAGCCGGAAGGCAAAGCTCTCAATTTACCGGTCGATCTACGTTCCCATCCTCACCTATGGTCATGAGCTTTGGGTTAGGACCGAAAGGACAAGATCACGGGTACAAGCGGCCGAAATGAGTTTCCTCCGCCGGGTGGCGGGGTTCTCCCTTAGAGATAGGGTGAGAAGCTCTGTCATCCGGGGGGAGCTCAAAGTAAAGCCGCTGCTCCTCCACATGGAGAGGAGCCAGATGAGGTGGTTCGGGCATCTGGTCAGGATGCCACCCGATCGCCTCCCTCGGGAGGTGTTTAGGGCACGTCCGACCGGTAGGAGGCCGAGGGGAAGACCCAGGACACGTTGGGAAGACTATGTCTCCCGGCTGGCCTGGGAACGCCTCGGGATCCCCCGGGAGGAGCTGGACGAAGTGGCTGGGGAGAGGGAGGTCTGGGCTTCCCTGCTTAGGCTGCTGCCCCCGCGACCCGACCTCGGATAAGCGGAAGAAGATGGATGGATGGATGGATTGCATGTTTAGGCGCAAACCCTTATTTTGCACATTGTTATAAATAATAAAACACTTAATTGCTAATAATGAGCCAACCAATTTAGTAGATGCCGTGCCCATATTATTTTCCCGATGTAAACAAACGGTCTATTATCAACAGTGTTGGGTTAGTTACTGAAAACCAGTAACTAGTTACAGTTACTAGTTACTTTGTTTCAAAAGTAACTCAGTTACTAACTCAGTTACTTACACCAAAAAGTAATGCGTTACTGTGAAAAGTAACTATTTAGTTATATATATATATATATATACATATATATATATATATATATATATATATATATATATATATATATATATATATATATATATATATATATGTACCGGGGGCGGTATAGCTCGGTTGGTAGAGCGGCCGTGTCAGCAACTTGAGGGTTCCAGGTTCGATCCCTGCTTCCGCCATCCTAGTTACTGCTGTTGTGTCCTTGGGCAAGACACTTTACCCACCTGCTCCCAGTGCCACCCACACTGGTTTAAATGTAACTTAGATATTGGGTTTCACTATTTAAAGCGCTTTGAATCACTAGAGAAAAGCGCTATATAAATATACTTCACTTCATATATATATATATATATATATATATATATTTAGGGACCGAGGACCTTATTGTATTTCTAGCGTTTTATTTTTTTATTTCATACACTGACAACCCCCAGCAAAAATCAACAGGAAGTTTGCAATTCCCCCTTCAAAACAAAAGTTCAGTAAAAACAGTCAACCTTTCCCCTTTGAGCTGTAATTTGACCCCCTTAACATGCTTCAAAACTCACCGAATTGGACACACACATCAGGACTGGCGAAAATTGCGATTTAATCAAAAAACCAAACCCCAAAACTCAAAATTGCGCTCTAGCGCCCCCTAGGAAGAAAACAGACAAAACTGCCTGTAACTCCCAGTAGGAATGTCGTAGAGACATGAAACAAAAACCTCTATGTAGGTCTCACTTAGACCTATATTTCACACACTGACAACCCCCAGCAAAAATCAACAAGAAGTTTGCAATTCCCCCTTCAAAACAAAAGTTGTGTAAAAACAGTCACCTTTTTTCAAACATTATCTCCTCTTATAAATGTTATAAATATAAAAATGTGACATACAAATAAATCAAGAATTTGTATAAATAAACGTGTATTTGTAAATATATTTTTGAGATTGGAATATAAATATGCTTGATTTTGTATTTGTATTGAATTTGCATATGTGGATTGCTTTTTTGCTTTTGTGTCGATGAGACATTCCTCCCACAAACAATAGGGCGTTTTTTTTGAGCCAAGGCACATTTTTTGCGTTGAAAAAATCCGCAGGCACACCACCAGCAGAAATCATTAAAAAAAAACGCAACTCGGTTGACAGTAAAAAGTTGTGGTCGCAATTGTTGGATATGACTTTAAAGCATAACCAAGCATGCATCGATATAGCTCTTGTCTCAAAGTAGGTGTACTGTCACCACCTGTCACATCACACCCTGACTTATTCAGAGTTTTTTGCTGTTTTCCTGTGTGTAGTGTTTTAGTTCTTGTCCTGCGCTCCTATTTTGGTGGCTTTTTCTCTTTTTTTGGTATTTTCCTGTAGCATTTTCATGTCTTCCTTTGAGCGATATTTTTCGCATCTGCTTTGTTTTAGCAATCAAGAATATTTCAGTTGTTTTTATCCTTCTTTGTGGGGACATTGTTGATTGTCATGTCATGTTCGGATGTACATTGTGGATGCCGTCTTTGCTCCACAGTAAGTCTTTGCTGTCGTCCAGCATTCTGTTTTGGTTGACTTTGTAGCCAGTTCAGTTTTAGTTTCGTTCTGCATAGCCTTCCCTAAACTTCAATGCCTTTTCTTAGGGGCACTCACCTTTTGTTTATTTTTGGTTTAAGCATTAGACCATACTTGCCAACCCTCCCGAATTTCAGTGCCCCTCCCGAAAATCTCCCGGGGCAACCATTCTCACGATTTTCTCCCGATTTCCACCCGGACAACAATATCGGGGGCGTGCCTTAAAGGCACTGCCTTTAGCGTCCTCCACAACCTGTCGTTACGTCCACTTTTCCTCCATCCCCAGTCACATAATATATGCGGCTTTTACACACATTTAAGTGAATGCATACTTGGTCAACAGCCATACGGGTCACACTGAGGGTGGCCGTATAAACAACTTTAATACTGTTACAAATATGCGCCACACTGTGAACCCACACCAAACAAGAATGACAAACACATTTCGGGAGAACATCCGCACCGTAACACAACATAAACACAACAGAACAAATACCCAGAACCCCTTGCAGCACTAACTCTTCCGGGACGCTACAATATACACCACCGTTACCACCAAACCCCGACCTCCCATCTCCCGAATTCGGAGGTCTCAAGGTTGGCAAGTATGCATTCGACACCTTTTTACCTTTTGTCTTTGCTCCACAGTAAGTCTTTGCTGTCGTCCAGCATTTTGTTTTTGTTGACTTTGTAGCCAGTTCAGTTTTAGTTTCGTTCTGCATAGCCTTCACTAAGCTTCAATGCCTTTTCTTAGGGGCACTCACCTTTTGTTTATGTTTGGTGTAAGCATTAGACACCTTTTTACCTGCACATTGCCTCCCGCTGTTTCCCACATCTACAAAGCAATTAGCTACCGGCTGCCACCTACTGATATGGAAGAGTATTACACGGATTGTCATGTCATGTTCGGATGTACTTTGTGGACGCCGTCTTTGCTCCACAGTAAGTTTTTGCTGTCGTCCAGCATTCTGTTTTTGTTGACTTTGTAGCCAGTTCAGTTTTAGTTTCGTTCTGCATAGCCTTCCTTAAACTTCAATGCCTTTTCTTAAGGGTACTCACCTTTTGTTTATTTTTGGTTCAAGCATTAGACACCTTTTTACCTGCACATTGCCTCCCGCTGTTTCCCACATCTACAAAGCAATTAGCTACCGGCTGCCACCTACTGATATGGAAGAGTATTACACGGATTGTCATGTCATGTCTTTGCTCCACAGTAAGTTTTTGCTGTCGTCCAGCATTCTGTTTTTGTTGACTTTGTAGCCAGTTCAGTTTTAGTTTCGTTCTGCATAGCCTTCACTAAGCTTCAATGCCTTTTCTTAGGGGCACTCACCTTTTGTTTATGTTTGGTTTAAGCATTAGACACCTTTTTACCTGCACGTTGCCTCCCGCTGTTTCCCACATCTACAAAGCAATTAGCTACCGGCTGCCACCTACTGATATCGAAGAGTATTACACGGATTGTCATGTCATGTTCGGATGTACATTGTGGACGCCGTCTTTGCTCCACAGTAAGTTTTTGCTGTCGTCCAGCATTCTGTTTTTGTTGACTTTGTAGCCAGTTCAGTTTTAGTTTCGTTCTGCATAGCCTTCACTAAGCTTCAATGCCTTTTCTTAGGGGCACTCACCTTTTGTTTATGTTTGGTTCAAGCATTAGACACCTTTTTACCTGCACATTGCCTCCCGCTGTTTCCCACATCTACAAAGCAATTAGCTACCGGCTGCCACCTACTGATATGGAAGAGTATTACACGGATTGTCATGTCATGTTCAGATGTACTTTGTGGACGCCGTCTTTGCTCCACAGTAAGTCTTTGCTGTCGTCCAGCATTCTGCTTTTGTTTACTTTGTAGCCAGTTCAATTTTAGTTTCGTTCTACATAGCCTTCCCTAAGCTTCAATGCCTTTTCTTAGGGGCACTCACCTTTTGTTTATTTTTGGTTCAAGCATTAGACACCTTTTTACCTGCACGTTGCCTTCCGCTGTTTCCGACATCTACAAAGCAATTAGCTACCGGCTGCCACCTACTGATATGGAAGAGTATTACACGGATTGTCATGTCATGTTCGGATGTACTTTGTGGACGCCGTCTTTGCTCCACGGTAAGTCTTTGCTGTCGTCCAGCATTTTGTTTTTGTTGACTTTGTAGCTAGTTCAGTTTTAGTTTCGTTCTGCATAGCCTTCCTTAAACTTCAATGCCTTTTCTTAGGGGTACTCACCTTTTGTTTATTTTTGGTTCAAGCATTAGACACCTTTTTACCTGCACGTTGCCTCCCGCTGTTTCCCACATCTACAAAGCAATTAGCTACCGGCTGCCACCTACTGATATGGAAGAGTATTATACGGATTGTCATGTCATGTTCGGATGTACATTGTGGACGCCGTCTTTGCTCCACAGTAAGTCTTTGCTGTCGTCCAGCATTCTGTTTTTGTTGACTTTGTAGCCAGTTCAGTTTTAGTTTCGTTCTGCATAGCCTTCCTTAAGCTTCAATGCCTTTTCTTAGGGGCACTCACCTTTTGTTTATTTTTGGTTTAAGCATTAGACACCTTTTTACCTCCATTTTGCCTCCCGCTGTTTCCCACATCTACAAAGCAATTAGCTACCGACTGCCACCTACTGATATGGAAGAGTATTACACGGATTGTCATGTCATGTTCGGATGTACTTTGTGGACGCCGTCTTTGCTCCACAGTAAGTCTTTGCTGTCGTCCAGCATTTTGTTTTTGTTGACTTTGTAGCCAGTTCAGTTTTAGTTTCGTTCTGCAAAGCCTTCCTTAAACTTCAATGCCTTTTCTTAAGGGCACTCACCTTTTGTTTATTTTTGGTTTAAGCATTAGAAACCTTTTTACCTGCACGTTGCCTCCCGCTGTTTCCCACATCTACAAAGCAATTAGCTACCGGCTGCCACCTACTGATATGGAAGAGTATTACACGGATTGTCATGTCATGTTCGGATGTACTTTGTGGACGCCGTCTTTGCTCCACGGTAAGTTTTTGCTGTCGTCCAGCATTTTGTTTTTGTTGACTTTGTAGCCAGTTCAGTTTTAGTTTCGTTCTGCATAGCCTTCCTTAAACTTCAATGCCTTTTCTTAAGGGTACTCACCTTTTGTTTATTTTTGGTTCAAGCATTAGACACCTTTTTACCTGCACACTGCCTTCCGCTGTTTCCCACATCTACAAAGCAATTAGCTACCGGCTGCCACCTACTGATATGGAAGAGTATTACACGGATTGTCATGTCATGTTCGGATGTACTTTGTGGACGCCGTCTTTGCTCCACAGTAAGTTTTTGCTGTCGTCCAGCATTCTGTTTTTGTTGACTTTGTAGCCAGTTCAGTTTTAGTTTCGTTCTGCGTAGCCTTCCCTAAGCTTCAATGCCTTTTCTTAGGGGCACTCACCTTTTGTTTATGTTAGGTTTAAGCATTAGACACCTTTTTACCTGCACACTGCCTCCCGCTGTTTCCCACATCTACAAAGCAATTAGCTACCGGCTGCCACCTACTGATATGGAAGAGTATTACACGGATTGTCATGTCATGTTCGGATGTACATTGTGGACGCCGTCTTTGCTCCACAGTAAGTCTTTGCTGTCGTCCAGCATTCTGTTTTTGTTTACTTTGTAGCCAGTTCAGTTTTAGTTTCGTTCTGCATAGCCTTCCCTAAGCTTCAATGCCTTTTCTTAGGGGCACTCACCTTTTGTTTATTTTTGGTTTAAGCATTAGACACCTTTTTACCTGCACGTTGCCTCCCGCTGTTTCCCACATCTACAAAGCAATTAGCTACCGACTGCCACCTACTGATATGGAAGAGTATTACACGGATTGTCATGTCATGTTCGGATGTACTTTGTGGACGCCGTCTTTGCTCCACAGTAAGTCTTTGCTGTCGTCCAGCATTCTGTTTTTGTTGACTTTGTAGCCAGTTCAGTTTTAGTTTCGTTCTGCATAGCCTTCCCTAAGCTTCAATGCCTTTTCTTAAGGGTACTCACCTTTAGGTTATGTTTGGTTTAAGCATTAGACACCTTTTTACCTCCACGTTGCCTCCCGCTGTTTCCCACATCTACAAAGCAATTAGCTACCGGCTGCCACCTACTGATATGGAAGAGTATTACACGGATTGTCATGTTATGTTCGGATGTACTTTGTGGACGCCGTCTTTGCTCCACAGTAAGTCTTTGCTGTCGTCCAGCATTCTGTTTTTCTTTACTTTGTAGCCAATTCAGTTTTAGTTTCGTTCTGCATAGCCTTCCTTAAACTTCAATGCCTTTTCTTAAGGGCACTCACCTTTTGTTTATGTTTGGTTTAAGCATTAGACACCTTTTTACCTGCACACTGCCTTTCGCTGTTTCCCACATCTACAAAGCAATTAGCTACCGGCTGCCACCTACTGATATGGAAGAGTATTACACGGATTGTCATGTCATGTTCGGATGTACTTTGTGGACGCCGTCTTTGCTCCACAGTAAGTCTTTGCTGTCGTCCAGCATTCTGTTTTTGTTGACTTTGTAGCCAGTTCAGTTTTAGTTTCGTTCTGCATAGCCTTCACTAAGCTTCAATGAATTTTCTTAGGGGCACTCACCTTTTGTTTATTTTTGGTTCAAGCATTAGACACCTTTTTACCTGCACGTTGCCTCCCGCTGTTTCCCACATCTACAAAGCAATTAGCTACCGGCTGCCACCTACTGATATGGAAGAGTATTACACGGATTGTCATGTCATGTTCGGATGTACTTTGTGGACGCCGTCTTTGCTCCACAGTAAGTCTTTGCTGTCGTCCAGCATTCTGTTTTGTTGACTTTGTAGCCAGTTCAGTTTTAGTTTCGTTCTGCATAGCCTTCACTAAGCTTCAATGCCTTTTCTTAGAGGCACTCACCTTTTGTTTATGTTTGGTTTAAGCATTAGACACCTTTTTACCTACACAACGCCTCCCGCTGTTTCCCACATCTACAAAGCAATTAGCTACCGGCTGCCACCTACTGATATGGAAGAGTATTACACGGATTGTCATGTCATGTTCGGATGTACATTGTGGACGCCGTCTTTGCTCCACAGTAAGTCTTTGCTGTCGTCCAGCATTCTGTTTTTGTTGACTTTGTAGCCAGTTCAGTTTTAGTTGAAAAACACTGCTCTAGAGGGCTCTCAGAATGTTAAAAACCGTATTTAGAAGGCCATAAGCAAGTATTTTTATGCACAAAATATTTAATTTAAAAGTTAAAACCTTTACTTGGCGGAAATTGGGTTAGCAATTAAAAGCGATAAACAGAGATGACTACACCGT
>NC_084571.2:36700000-36720000 GCF_033978685.3 Nerophis lumbriciformis | reverse complement strand
TTTGATAAAATTTGGCCACATCATTAAAAGATAATACAAATTCCAAGAAATATTAAGTAAATGGGAAATGAAGCAGAGTTTAAAAATGCAACAGGTGATGTCAACTGCAATTATAATAGGATTAATGACATACTAATTAATTTTTTTTTTAAAAGTTTAAAAAATGCATTTTATGTTGGTATACAAATAGTAAACACTACATGTTTTATTAACAAGTCAGCACTTAATTCATTTTTTTCCCAATACAGGAAAACCATTGCATCCAATAGAGAGCCAAATACTAGAGTCCGTGAACATTGCTCCAAAGTCAGGATTAATTTGTTGATTTAATGTGCATACAAAAGTAAACATTGACAGGTGCAAAGGCAGAAATATATGATAAAACAAGACGGTAGCTAAAGAAGGACTTCCCTATTCATCCCCCCAAAAACCCGCCAGGTGAACAGCTGATTTTACGACTTCCGGTCGGCATTTTTCAGAGGTCTCAAGAAGGTATCAAATACAAGAATGTGTGTGAGTTCTTGTATTTCTCGCCTTCTTGAGACATCAACAAGGAAAAGTACCGTCCATATGAGGACCGGTGAACAAGTTAGTACTGAAATCATGGTCCCAATACAGAAAAACGATTGCATCTAATAGAGAGCCAAATACTAGAGTCCGTGAACATTGCTCCAAAGTCAAGATTTTTTTGATGATTTAATGTGCATACAAAAGTAAACACTGACAGGTGCAAAGGCAGCAATATATGATAAAACAAGACGGCAGCTAAAGAAGGACTTCCCTATTCATCCCCCCAAAAAACCCACCAGGTGAAAAGCTGATTTTACGACTTCCGGTAGGCATTTTTTCAGAGGTCTCAAGAAGGTATCAAATACAAGAATGTGTGTGTGTTCTTGTATTTCTTTCTTGAGACATCAACAAGGAAAAGTACCTTTCATATGAGGACCGGTGAACAAGTTAGGACAGAAATCATGGTCCCAATACAGGAAAACCATTGCATCTAATAGAGAGCCAAATACTAGAGTCCGTGAACATTGCTCCAAAGTCAGGATTTTTTTGTTGATTTAATGTGCATACAAAAGTAAACATTGACAGGTGCAAAGGCAGCAATATATAATAAAACAAGCTAAAGAAGGACTTCCCTATTCATCCCCCCAAAAACTCGGCAGGTGAACAGCTGATTTTACGACTTCCGGTAGGCACTTTTCAGAGGTCCCCAGAAGGTAAAAAATACAAGAATGCGTGTGTGTTCTTGGATTTCTCGCCTTCTTGAGACATCAACAAGGAAAAGTACCGTCCATATGAGGACCGGTGAACAAGTTAGGACCGAAATCATGGTCCCAATACAGGAAAACCATTGCATCTAATAGAGAGCCAAATACTAGAGTCCGTGAACATTGCTCCAAAGTCAGAAATTTTTGTTGATTTAATGTGCATACAAAAGTAAACATTGACAGGTGCAAAGGCAGCAATATATTATAAAACAAGCTAAAGAAGGACTTCCTTATTCATCCCCCCAAAAACCCGGCAGGTGAACAGCTGATTTTACGACTTCCGGTAGGCACTTTTCAGAGGTCCCCAGAAGGGAACAAATACAAGAATGCGTGTGTGTGTGTTCTTGTATTTCTCGCCTTCTTGAGACATCAACAAGGAAAAGTACCTTCCATTTGAGGACGGGTGAACAAGTTAGGACTGAAAATCATGGTCCCAATACAGAAAACCATTGCATCTAATAGAGAGCCAAATACTAGAGTCCGTGAACATTGCTCCAAAGTCAAGATTTTTTTGTTGATTTAATGTGCATACAAAAGTAAACATTGACAGGTGCAAAGGCAGCAATATATGATAAAACAAGACGGCAGCTAAAGAAGGACTTCCCTATTCATCCCCCCAAAAACCCGCCAGGTGAACAGCTGATTTTACGACTTCCGGTAGGCATTTTTCAGAGGTCTCAAGAAGGTATCAAATACAAGAATGTGTGTGAGTTCTTGTATTTCTCGCCTTCTTGAGACATCGAGAAGGAAAAGTACCTTCCATATGAGGACCGGTGAACAAGTTAGGACCAAAATCATGGTCCCAATACAGGAAAACCATAGCATCGAATAGAGAGCCTAAAACTAGAGTCCGTGAACATTGCTCCAAAGTCAGGATTTTTTTGTTGATTTAATGTGCATACAAAAGTAAACATTGACAGGTGCAAAGGCAGCAATATATGATAAAAACAAGACGGCAGCTAAAGAAGGACTTCCCTATTCATCCCCCCAAAAACCCGCCAGGTGAACAGCTGATTTTACGACTTCCGGTAGGCATTTTTCAGAGGTCTCAAGAAGGTATCAAATACAAGAATGTGTGTGAGTTCTTGTATTTCTCGCCTTCTTGAGACATCGAGAAGGAAAAGTACCTTCCATATGAGGACGGGTGAACTAGTTAGGACTGAAAATCATGGTCCCAATACAGAAAAACCATTGCATCTAATAGAGAGCCAAATACTAGAGTCCGTGAACATTGCTCCAAAGTCAAGATTTTTTTGTTGATTTAATGTGCATACAAAAGTAAACATTGACAGGTGCAAAGGCAGCAATATATGATAAAACAAGACGGCAGCTAAAGAAGGACTTCCCTATTCATCCCCCCAAAAACCCGCCAGGTGAACAGCTGATTTTACGACTTCCAGTAGGCATTTTTCAGAAGTCCCCAGAAGGTAACAAATACCAGAATGTGTGTGTGTTCTTGTATTTCTTTCTTGAGACGTCAACAAGGAAAAGTACCTTCCATATGAGGACCGGTGAACAAGTTAGGACTGACATCATGGTCCCAATACAGGAAAACCATTGCATCTAATAGAGAGCCTAATACTAGAGTCCGTGAACATTGCTCCAAAGTCAGGATTTTTTTGTTGATTTAATGTGCATACAAAAGTAAACATTGACAGGTGCCAAGGCAGCAATAAAAGGTAAAACATGGCTAAAGAAGGACATCCCTAATTATTCCCGAAAAAACCCGGCAGGTGAACAGCTGATTTTACGACTTCCGGTCGGCATTTTTCAGACGTCTCAAGAAGGTAACAAATACAAGAATATGTGTGTGTGTTCTTGTATTTCTCGCCTTCTTGAGACATCAAGAAGGAAAAGTACCTTCCATATGAGGACCGGTGAACAAGTTAGGACTGAAATCATGGTCCCAATACAGGAAAACCATTGCATCTAACAGAGAGCCTAATACTAGAGTCTGTGAACATTGCTCCATAGTCAGGATTTTTTTGTTGATTTAATGTGCATACAAAAGTAAACATTGACAGGTGCAAAGGCAGCAATATATGATAAAACAAGCTAAAGAAGGACTTCCCTATTCATCCCCCCAAAAACCCGGCAGGTGAACAGCTGATTTTACGACTTCCGGTAGGCACTTTTCAGAGGTCCCCAGAATGTAACAAATACAAGAATGCGTGTGTGTGCATTCCTGTATTTCTCGCCTTCTTGAGACATCAACAAGGAAAAGTACCGTCCAGATGAGGACCGGTGAACAAGCTAGGACTGAAATCATGGTCCCAATACAGGAAAACCATTGCACCTAATAGAGAGCCTAATACTAGAGTCCGTGAACATTGCTCCAAGGTCAGGATTTTTTTGTTGATTTAATGTGCATACAAAAGTAAACATTGACAGGTGCAAAGGCAGCAATATATGATAAAACAAGCTAAAGAAGGACTTCCCTATTCATTCCCCCCAAAAACCCGGCAGGTGAACAGCTGATTTTACGACTTCCGGTAGGCATTTTTCAGAGGTCTCAAGAAGGTAACAAATACAAGAATGTGTGTGTGTTCTTGTATTTCTTTCTTGAGACATCAACAAGGAACAGTACCGTCCATAGGAGGACCGGTGAACAAGTTAGGACAGAAATCATGGTCCCAATACTGAAAACCATTGCATCTAATAGAGAGCCAAATACTAGAGTCCGTGAACATTGCTCCAAAGTCAGGATTTTTTTTTGTTGATTTAATGTGCATACAAAAGTAAACATTGACAGGTGCAAAGGCAGCAATATATAATAAAACAAGCTAAAGAAGGACTTCCCTATTCATCCCCCCAAAAAACCCGGCAGGTGAACAGCTGATTTTACGACTTCCGGCAGGCATTTTTCAGAGGTCTCAAGAAGGTATCAAATACAAGAATGTGTGTGTGTTCTTGTATTTCTTTCTTGAGACATCAACAAGGAAAAGTACCGTCCATATGAGGACCGGTGAACAAGTTAGGACTGAAATCATGGTCCCAATACAGGAAAACCATTGCATCTAACAGAGAAACAAATACTAGAGTCCGTGAACATTGCTCCAAAGTCAGGATTTTTTTGTTGATTTAATGTGCATACAAAAGTAAACATTGACAGGTGCAAAGGCAGCAATATATGATAAAACAAGCTAAATAAGGACTTCCCTATTCATCCCCCCAAAAAACCCGGCAGGTGAACAGCTGATTTTACGACTTCCGGTCGGCATTTTTCAGAGGTCTCAAGAAGGTATCAAATACAAGAATGTGTGTGAGTTCTTGTATTTCTCGCCTTCTTGAGACATCAAGAAGGAAAAGTACCGTCCATATGAGGACCGGTGAACAAGTTAGGACCGAAATCATGGTCCCAATACAGGAAAACTATTGCATCTAACAAAGAGCCAAATACTAGAGTCCGTGAACATTGCTCCAAAGTCAGGATTTTTTTTTGTTGATTTAATGTACATACAAAAGTAAACATTGACAGGTGCAAAGGCAGCAATATATGATAAAACAAGACGGCAGCTAAAGAAGGACTTCCCTATTCATCCCCCCCAAAAAAAACGCCAGGTTAAAAGCTGATTTTACGACTTCCGGTAGGCATTTTTTCAGACGTCTCAAGAAGGTAACAAATACAAGAATGTGTGTGTGTTCTTGTATTTCTTTCTTGAGACATCAACAAGGAAAAGTACCGTCCATATGAGGACCGGTGAACAAGTTAGAACCGAAATCATGGTCCCAATACAGGAAAACCATTGCATCTAACAGAGAGCCAAATACTAGAGTCCGTGAACATTGCTCCAAAGTCAGAATTTTTTTTGTTGATTTAATGTGCATACAAAAGTAAAGATTGATAGGTGCAAAGGCAGCAATATATGATAAAACAAGACGGCAGCTAAAGAAGGACTTCCCCATTCATCCCCCCAAAAACCCGCCAGGTGAACAGCTGATTTTAGGACTTCCGGTCGGCATTTTTCAGAGGTCTCAAGAAGGTATCAAATACAAGAATATGTGTGAGTTCTTGTATTTCTCGCCTTCTTGAGACATCAAGAAGGAAAAGTACTTTCCATATGAGGACCGGTGAACAAGTTAGGACCGAAATCATGGTCCCAATACAGTAAAACCATTGCATGTAATAGAGAGCCTAATACTAGAGTCCGTGAACATTGCTCCAAAGTCAGGATTTTTTTGTTGATTTAATGTGCATACAAAAGTAAACATTGACAGGTGCAAAGGCAGCAATATATGATAAAACAGGACGGCAGCTAAAGAAGGACTTCCCTATTCATCCCCCCAAAAAACCCACCAGGTGAAAAGCTGATTTTACGACTTCCAGTAGGAATTTTTCAGAAGTCCCCAGAAGGTAACAAATACCAGAATGTGTGAGTGTTCTTGTATTTCTTTCTTGAGACATCAACAAGGAAAAGTACCGTCCATATGAGGACCGGTGAACAAGTTAGGACCGAAATCATGGTCCCAATACAGGAAAACCATTGCATCTAATAGAGAGCCAAATACGAGAGTCCGTGAACATTGCTCCAAAGTCAGGATTTTTTTGTTCATTTAATGTGCATACAAAAGTAAACATTGACAGGTGCAAAGGCAGCAATATATGATAAAACAAGACGGCAGCTAAAGAAGGACTTCCCTAGTCATCCCCTCAAAAAACCCACCAGGTGAGAAGCTGATTTTACGACTTCTGGTCGGCATTTTTCATAGGTCTCAAGAAGGTATCAAATACAAGAATGTGTGTGTGTTCTTGTATTTCTTTCTTGAGACATCAACAAGGAAAAGTACCGTCCATGTGAGGACCGGTGAACAAGTTAGGACTGAAATCATGGTCCCAATACAGGAAAACCATTGCATCCAATAGAGAGCCAAATACTAGAGTCCGTGAACATTGCTCCAAAGTCAGGATTTTTTTTGTTGATTTAATGTGCATACAAAAGTAAACATTGACAGCTGCCAAGGCAGCAATATATGATAAAACAAGCTAAAGAAGGACTTCCCTATTCATCCCCCCAAAAAACCCGGCAGGTGAACAGCTGATTTTACGACTTCCGGTAGGCATTTTTCAGAAGTCCCCAGAAGGTAACAAATACAAGAATGTGTCTCTGTGTGTGTGTTCTTGTATTTCTCGCCTTCTTGAGACATCAACAAGGAAAAATACCGTCCATATGAGGACCGGTGAACAAGTTAGGACTGAAATCATGGTCCCAATACAGGAAAACCATTGCATCTAATAGAGAGCCAAATACTAGAGTCCGTGAACATTGCTCCAAAGTCAGGATTTTTTTGTTGATTTAATGTGCATACAAAAGTAAACATTGACAGGTGCAAAGGCAGCAATATATAATAAAACAAGCTAAAGAAGGACTTCCCTATTCATCCCCCCAAAAAACCCGCCAGGTGAACAGCTGATTTTACGACTTCCGGTCGGCATTTTTCAGAGGTCTCAAGAAGGTATCAAATACAAGAATGTGTGTGTGTTCTTGTATTTTTTTTGTCTTGAGACATCAACAAGGAAAAGTACCTTCCATATGAGGACCGGTGAAAAAGTCAGCACTTAATTAAATTTTTTCCCAATACAGGAAAACCATTGCATCTAATAGAGAGCCAAATACTAGAGTCTGTGAACATTGCTCCAAAGTCAGGATTTTTTTGTTGATTTAATGTGCATACAAAAGTAAACATTGACCGTTGCAAAGGCAGCAATATATGATAAAACAAGACGGCAGCTAAAGAAGGACTCCCCCCCCCCCCAAAAAAAAAAAAAACGGCAGGTGAACAGCTAATTTTACGACTTCCGTCAGGCATTTTTTCAGACGTCTCAAGAAGGTAACAAATACAAGAATGTGTGTGTGTTCTTGTATTTCTTTCTTGAGACATCAACAAGGAAAAGCAGCTTCCATATGAGGACTGGTGAACAAGTTAGGACATAAATCATGGTCCCAATACAGGAAAACCATTGCATCTAATAGAGAGCCAAATACTAGAGTCCGTGAACATTGCTCCAAAGTCAGGATTTTTTTGTTGATTTAATGTGCATACAAAAGTAAACATTGACAGGTGCAAAGGCAGCAATATATAATAAAACAAGCTAAAGAAGGACTTCCCTATTCATCCCCCCAAAAACCCGGCAGGTGAACAGCTGATTTTACGACTTCCGGTAGGCACTTTTCAGAGGTCCCCAGAAGGTAACAAATACAAGAATATGTGTGTGTTCTTGTATTTCTTTTTGAGACAACAACAAGGAAAAGTACCTTCCATATGAGGACCGGTGAACAAGTTAGGACCGAAATCATGGTCCCAATACAGGAAAACCATTGCATCTAACAGAGAGACTAATACTAGAGTCCGTGAACATTGCTCCAAAGTCAGGATTTTTTTGTTGATTTAATGTGCATACAAAAGTAAACATTGACAGGTGCAAAGGCAGCAATAAATGATAAAACAGGACGGCAGCTGAAGAAGGACTTCCCTACTCATCCCCCCCAAAAAAACGCCAGGTTAAAAGCTGATTTTACGACTTCCGGTAGGCATTTTTTCAGACGTCTCAAGAAGGTAACAAATACAAGAATGTGTGTGTGTTCTTGTATTTCTCGCCTTCTTGAGACATCAACAAGGAAAAGTACCGTCCATATGAGGACCGGTGAACAAGTTAGGACATAAATCATGGTCCCAATACGGAAAACCATTGCATCTAATAGAGAGCCAAATACTAGAGTCCGTGAACATTGCTCCAAAGTCAAGATTTTTTTGTTGATTTAATGTACATACAAAATAAAACATTGACAGGTGCAAAGGCAGCAATATATGATAAAACAGGACGGCAGCTAAAGAAGGACTTCCCTATTCATCCCCCCAAAAACCCGGCAGGTGAACAGCTGATTTTACGACTTCCGGTCGGCATTTTTCAGAGGTCCCCAGAAGGTATCAAATACAAGAATGTGTGTGAGTTCTTGTACTTCTCGCCTTCTTGAGACATCAACAAGGAAAAGTACCTTCCATATGAGGACCGGTGAACAAGTTAGGACCGAAATCATGGTCCCAATACAGGAAAACTATTGCATCTAACAAAGAGCCAAATACTAGAGTCCGTGAACATTGCTCCAAAGTCAGGATTTTTTTGTTGATTTAATGTGCATACAAAAGTAAACATTGACAGGTGCAAAGGCAGCAATAAATGATAAAACAAGCTAAATAAGGACTTCCCTATTCATCCCCCCAAAAAACCCGGCAGGTGAACAGCTGATTTTACGACTTCCGGTAGGCATTTTTCAGAGGTCTCAAGAAGGTAACAAATACATGAATGTGTGTGTGTGTGTGTTCTTGTATTTCTCGCCTTCTTGAGACATCAACACGGAAAAGTATCGTCCATATGAGGACCGGTGAACAAGTTAGGACCGAAATCATGGTCCCAATACAGGAAAACCATTGCATCTAATAGAGAGCCAAATACTAGAGTCCGTGAACATTGCTCCAAAGTCAGGATTTTTTTGTTGATTTAATGTGCATACAAAAGTAAACATTGACAGGTGCCAAGGCAGCAATATATGATAAAACAAGACGGCAGCTAAAGAAGGACGTCCCTAGTCATCCCCGAAAAAAACCCGACAGGTGAACAGCTGATTTTACGACTTCCAGTAGGCATTTTTCAGAGGTCCCTAGAAGGTAACAAATACAAGAATGCGTGTGTGTGTGTGTGTGTGTGTGTGTGTGTGTGTGTGTGTGTGTGTGTGTGTGTGTGTGTGTGTGTGTGTGTGTGTGTGTGTGTGTGTTCTTGTATTTCTCGCCTTCTTGAGACATCAACAAGGAAAAGTACCGTCCATATGAGGACCCGTAAACAAGTTAGGACCGAAATCATGGTCCCAATACAGGAAAACCATTGCATCTAATAGAGAGCCTAATACTAGAGTCCGTGAACATTGCTCCAAAGTCAGGATTTTTTTGTTGATTAAATGTGCATACAAAAGTAAACACTTAAAGGTGCAAAGGCAGCAATATATGATAAAACAAGCTAAAGAAGGACTTCCCTATTCATCCCCGAAAAAACCCGGCAGGTGAACAGCTGATTTTACGACTTCCGGCAGGCATTTTTCAGAGGTCCCCAGAAGGTAACAAATACAAGAAAGTATGTGTCTGTGTGTGTGTGAACGTGTTTTATGTGCACAACTATGGGTCGAGTTAGTGATCTGTTGATGGATATAAAGAGGTCATGGCCTGCTACCCATCAAAAAAAAAAAAAAAACCCTCCCTCGGACCCCCCGCCCCTATGGCGCATACACCGCGCTTTGTGCCATGTGAGAGAATGTGACCTGGTTCCCATCCCCGGGGAGGGGCGAGCCCTAATGACGGCCTCCCTCAGACGCACAAGTCCCTCCGCAGCTGGCTCCCCCCTGCGCGTTTCCACCGTCAGACCAGGGACTTTTTTGTCCCGTCTGCGAACACCCGGTAGCTCCCTTGCAGGTCTCACCGCGGTCCTGGCGTACTCGGCGGAACGGGACGGGACGGCCGGTTTGCGAACTCTGCGTCTTCATCAGAGGCGACAGGTCCCCACAATGGGACAAAGGCGCTGTCAATCACAATCAAATGGGTGTGTGGAGTAGAGCTGGGGGAGGAGTCTTGTTTGTCCCGAATGTTCCGAGCATGCCAAGACCCGATGTTGGGACGCAGGGCAGGGACCCGGGGGTAGGGGGGTCGGATTTGGGAGAATCGGGGTGCCTGAATGGAAGACCTGTTTGCTAATTGAATGAAGTTTCATTGAGCATCAAGCCATTGTTTCACAATCAAGGGCCCTAATTGCAGCTTAATGAGGGCAGCATGTCATGTCCAGGTCTAGTCCTCTTTGTCACATGTGAACCTACACTCGACTAATATTTCATTTGCTTAATCCACTTTCTAGTATGCTCTGGCGGAGAGCCACACCTCGGCGACCTGAGCTCGGAGAGCGATGACGTGGCCCCCCCGAGAACAAAGATCAGGAAATTGTGAGAAAGCGGGTTTGGATAAGTCGGCCCCCTCGGACCAGGCGGAGAAAAAGGCTCGGAATGCTCCCGGGATGCGGTCATTAAAGGGAGCCGCTGTCTAGACAGAGAGTGCTTCTCCTCTGATCCCAGGTCAGCGGAAAGAAGGCTTTAGGGTTGTCCCGGTACCAATATGTTGGTACTTTTCGCTACTTTTCTAAAGAAAATGGGACCACAAAAAATGGCATTATTTCAACAAAAAAATCTTAGGGTATATTAAACTTATGTTTCATATTGCAATTTATTTCGCTTTGCATAGTAGAGTTTTAACTTGCACTTACAGATGTAGCGACAAACTGTAGTTACTGACAGTGGTTTTTCTGAAGTGTTCCTGAGCCCCATGTGGTGATATCCTTTACACACCAATGTCGCTTTTTAATGCATAACCGCCTGAGAAAACGAAGGTCACGGGCATTCAATGTTGGTTTTCGGCCTTGCCGCTTACATGCAGTGATTTCTCCAGATTCTCCGAACCTTTCGATGATATTACGCACCGTAGATGGTGAAATCCCTAAATTCCTTGCGGTAGCTTGTTTGAGGAATGTTGTTCTTAAACAATTTGCTCATTTAAAGTGGTGACCCTCGCCCCGTCCTTGTTTGTGAATGACCGAGCATTTCACGGAAGCTGCTTTTATACCCAATCATGGCATCCACCTGTTCCCAATTAACCTGTTCACCTGTGGGATGTTCCAAATAAGAGTTTGATGAGCATTCCTCAACTTTATCAGTCTTTTTTGCCACTTGTGCCAGCTTTTGGGCAACATTTTGCAGGCATCAAATTCCAAATGAGCTAATATTTGCAAAAAATAACAACGTTTTCCAGTTTGAACGTTAAATATCTTGTCTTTGCAGTCTATTCAATTGAATATAGACAATATATTTATTGTTTTCGAACCAGCGAAGCCGGCGGCGTTTCTGGGTGTTGTTGATAAATGGCTTTCGCTTTGCATAGTAGAGTTTTAACTTGCACTTACAGATGTAGCGACCAACTGTAGTTACTGACAGTGGTTTTTCTGAAGTGTTCCTGAGCCCCATGTGGTGATATCCTTTACACACCGATGTCGCTTTTTGATGCAGTACCGCCTGAGGGATCCAAGGTCACGGGCATTCAATGTTGGTTTTCGGCCTTACCGCTTACGTGCACTGATTTCTCCAGATTCTCCGAACCTTTCGACGATTTTACGCACCGTAGATGGTGAAATCCCTAAATTCCTTGCAGTAGCTTGTTTGAGAAATGTTGTTCTTAAACAATTTGCTCATTTAAAGTGGTGACCCTCGCCCCGTCCTTGTTTGTGAATGACCGAGCATTTCACGTGAAGCTGCTTTTATGCCCAATCATGGCACCCACCTGTTCCCAATTAGCCTGTTCACCTGTGGGATGTTCCAAATAAGTGTTTGATGAGCATTCCTCAACTTTATCAGTCTTTTTGCCACTTGTGCCAGCTTTTGGGCAACATGTTGCAAGCATCAAATTCCAAATGAGCTAATATTTGCCAAAAACAACAACGTTTACCAGTGTGAACATTTAATATCTTGTCTTTGCAGTCTATTCAATTGAATATAGACAATACATTTATTGTTCGAACCTGCGAAGTCAGCAGGGTTTCTGGGTGTTGTTGATAAATGGCTTTCGCTTTGCATAGTAGAGTTTTAACTTGCACTTACAGATGTAGCGACCAACTGTAGTTACGGACGGTGTTTTTTCTGAAGTGTTTCTGAGCCCCATGTGGTGATATCCTTTACACACCGATGTCGCTTTTTGATGCAGTACCGCCTGAGGGATCGAAGGTCACGGGCATTCAATGTTGGTTTTCGGCCTTACCGCTTACGTGCACTGATTTCTCCAGATTCTCCGAACCTTTCGACGATTTTACGCACCGTAGATGGTGAAATCCCTAAATTCCTTGCAGTAGCTTGTTTGAGAAATGTTGTTCTTAAACAATTTGCTCATTTAAAGTGGTGACCCTCGCCCCGTCCTTGTTTGTGAATGACCGCGCATTTCACGGAAGCTGCTTTTATACCGAATCATGGCACCCACCTGTTCCCAATTAGCCTGTTCACCTGTGGGATGTTCCAAATAAGTGTTTGATGAGCATTCCTCAACTTTCTCAGTCTTTTTGCCACTTGTGCCAGCTTTTGGGCAACATGTTGCAAGCATCAAATTCCAAATGAGCTAATATTTGCCAAAAATAACAACGTTTTCCAGTGGGAACATTAAATATCTTGTCTTTGCAGTCTATTCAATTGAATATAGACAATATATTTATTGTTCGAACCAGCGAAGCCGGCGGCGTTTCTGGGTGTTGTTGATAAATGGCTTTCGCTCTACATAGTCGAGTTTTAACTTGCACTTACAGATGTAGCGACCAACTGTAGTTACTGACAGTGGTTTTTCTGAAGTGTTCCTGAGCCCCATGTGGTGATATCCTTTACACACCGATGTCGCTTTTTGATGCAGAACCGCCTGAGGGATCGAAGGTCACGGGCATTCAATGTTGGTTTTCGGCCTTGCCGCTTACATGCAGTGATTTTTCCAGATTCTCCGAACCTTTTGACGATATTACGGAGCGTAGATGGTGAAATCCCTAAATTCCTTGCAGTAGCTTGTTTGAGAAATGTTGTTCTTAAACAATTTGCTCATTTAAAGTGGTGACCCTCGCCCCGTCCTTGTTTGTGAATGACCGAGCATTTCACGGAAGCTGCTTTTATACCCAATCGTGGCACCCGCCTGTTCCCAATTAGCCTGTTCACCTGTGGGTATTTCCAAATAAGAGTTTGATGAGCATTCCTCAACTTCCTCAGTCTTTTTTGCCACTTGTGCCAGCTTTTGCGCAACACGTTGCAGGCATCAAATTCCAAATGAGCTAATATTTGCCAAAAATAACAACGTTTACCAGTGTGAACGTTAAATATCTTGTCTTTGCAGTCTATTCAATTGAATATAAGTTGAAAAGGATTTGCAAATCATTGTTTTTATTTACCATTTACACAACGTGACAACTTCACTGCTTTTGGGTAAACAATCCAAGAGCCGGTGGCTGTGATTATCAGCGCTGTAATTCCCCAACAAGGGTAATTGTGTAAGGCTGGGAATGAAATGCCGGGTAACACGATCATGCACTTTTATTTTACAACAATAAAGTAATCTCCGGGTAACATTTCACAATAGAGGTCTAAACCTGAAAGTCCTGTCGGAGGATATAAAGGCAGGAATGAAGGAGGTAAACACACTCTCTCACACTCCAGTCAGGATTCATTACACAACTTGGTAGCTGAAAGTGAACATTCGAGTTCAATTCCAAGTCTGGCTCGCGTTGAATTTGATCAACATTCCGGTTTCCTTTACCTCAAACATGTGAACAACGTTAGGAATGATAGTCAATTTTTTTGTTTGTGTTACGGCAAGTAATCCGAAGAACCAGAAGCAACAGAGTAAGTCGGGGGATGTCAAAGTGGTTTTCATTGAGGGCCACATGGCAGTTATGGCTGCTTGTAACAGTGAATAATGTATGAGTTTTGTCTGTGGATTTCATTATTAATTATATAAATTGTCTTAAGTAGACTGTTGATTTTACAGTAAAAACTTTACATTTACAAAATGTTACTGTAAAATAGTGTTGTTTTTTTTATTTTCTCACAACATTTCACGGTAAATATAAAAACAGTACTACTGTTTTGTTTTTGTTTTTTTATAGAGATGTCCGATATCGGCCTACCGATATTATTGGCCGATAAATGCTTTAAAAAATGTAATATTGTTTTTATTTTATTATATATTATTATTATTATTATTAATTTTTATTTTATTTTATTATTATTATTATTATATATATTTTTTTATTTTTATTTTTATTTTTATTTTTATTTTTTTTATTTATTTTTTTTTTATATATATCTGTCTGTCTTTGGCCGCGTATGTGTGTGTGTGTGTGTGAGAATGTGTCTGTCTTTGTCGTCTTACTTGTTACATAATTGTGCCATTTGTCCCTCGTTAGTGGGAGGGTGGGTGGGTGGTTTGGGTTTTAAGGGAAAGGGTGTGAATCATTTACTGACTTTAAAATTGTACTGTTTTGACTCGCACTTTTTTCTGTCTGTTTGAAAATGCCAATAAAAAAAGTTGGGGAAAAAAAAAAAAAAAATGTAATATTGGAAATTATCGGTATCGTTTTTTTTTTTTATCGGTATCGTTTTTTTTATTTAAATTTTTTTATTTTTTTTATTAAATCAACATAAAAAACACAAGATACACTTACAATTAAAGCTGCAAGCAGCGTTGGTCGGGCCCGCGTATTTGGCAGGTGCTAGTCCTAAGTGTCCCAATACTTTTGTCCAGTTTTAGTCCCAAGTGTCCCAATACTTTTGGCAAGTTGTAGTCCTAAGTGTCCCAATACTTTTGTCCAGTTTTCGGCCTAAGTGTCCCAATACTTTTGTCCAGTTTTCGGCCTAAGTGTCCCAATACTTTTGTCCGGTGGTAGTCATAAGTGTCCCAATACTTTTGTCCAGTTTTAGTCCCAAGTGTCCCAATACTTTTGGCAAGTTGTAGTCCTAAGTGTCCCAATACTTTTGTCAAGTTGTAGTCCCAAGTGTCCCAATACTTTTGTCCAGTTTTCGGCCTAAGTGTCCCAATACTTTTGTCCAGTTTTCGGCCTAAGTGTCCCAATACTTTTGTCCAGTTTTCGGCCTAAGTGTCCCAATACTTTTGTCCGGTGGTAGTCATAAGTGTCCCAATACTTTTGTCAAGTTGTAGTCCCAAGTGTCCCAATACTTTTGTCCAGTTTTCGGCCTAAGTGTCCCAATACTTTTGTCCAGTTTTCGGCCTAAGTGTCCCAATACTTTTGTCCAGTTTTCGGCCTAAGTGTCCCAATACTTTTGTCCGGTGGTAGTCATAAGTGTCCCAATACTTTTGTCCAGTTTTAGTCCCAAGTGTCCCAATACTTTTGGCAAGTTGTAGTCCTAAGTGTCCCAATACTTTTGTCAAGTTGTAGTCCCAAGTGTCCCAATACTTTTGTCCAGTTTTCGGCCTAAGTGTCCCAATACTTTTGTCCGGTGGTAGTCATAAGTGTCCCAATACTTTTGTCCAGTTTTAGTCCCAAGTGTCCCAATACTTTTGGCAAGTTGTAGTCCTAAGTGTCCCAATACTTTTGTCAAGTTGTAGTCCCAAGTGTCCCAATACTTTTGTCCGGTGGTAGTCATAAGTGTCCCAATACTTTTGTCTAGTGTGCCTACCTTGTCTGCATTGTGTGGGCACGCTGGTGCTTCCTGCTTTTAAGCAGCCATCTTAAAAAAAACAGCAGCGCAGCAGCATCAGCGCAGCGGGTCTTTGAAGGGTCATAAAATCAAAACCGGAGCAGGTATTAAAACGCTGTTCTGTTATTTTATACACAAGGGTTTAATCTCTCTCCTGTGTTAGTTTGAAGCCGAAACGACAAACGCGCTCAGAGGAGATAGTTTTTGAAGGAAGGTGACCGGTTTTTACAAAAAAATTGTTTTGAAGGGGGAATAGCAAACTTCCTGTTGATTTTTGCTGGGGGTTGTCAATTTATGAAATGTAGGTCTAAGTGAGCCCTACATAGAGGTTTTTGTTTCCCAGTGGGAGTTACAGGCAGTTTTGTCAGTTTTTTCATCCGAGGAGCAGTTTTTTGTGCGTTTCATTAAAAAAATTGCACAAGGGCACAATTTTGAGATTTGGGGTTAGGTTTTTTTTATTAGATCGCAATTTTTGCCAGTCCTAAAGTGTGTGTTCAGTTCGGTGAGTTTTGAAGCATGTTAAGGGGGTCAAATTACCGCTCTAAGAGGCAAAAGTGACTGTTTTTAGTACTTTTTTGTCTTGAAGGGGGAATTGCCAACTTCCTGTTGATTTTTGCCCGATGATATACAATTATGAAAACTAGGTCTAAGTCAGACCTACATACAGGTTTTTGTTTCATGTCTCTCCGATCTTTCTAGTGGGAGATATAGGCAGTCTAGGTTTTTTTTTCCTAGGGGGCGCTAGAGCGCAATTTTGAGTTTTGAGGGTTTTTTTTTTTTAAAAAAGGTAATTTTCGCAGGTCCTGATGTGTGGGTCAAATATGGTGAGTTTTGAAGCATGTTAAGTGGGTCAAATTACAGTTTAATGTGGCGGCGGAAGAATAAAGAATAAAGAATAAAACCTTACAAATTCAATAGGTCCTTATATCCCATTGCAAAAGGACTCCCTTTGGAGTCCTTTTGCAATGGGCCATGCGGGCCCTAATTAGTACACCAACCCAAAAAACCTCCCTCCCTCTCATTTACACAAATGGGTTGTTTCTTTCTGTTATTAATTAATATTTTGGTTCCTACATTATATATCAATATATATCAATACAGTCTGCCGGGATACAGTCCGTAAGCACACATGATTGGTCCACTAATAGTACTAACCTTTAACACTTCATTTGACTCATTTTCATTAATTACTAGTTTCTATGTAACTGTTTTTATATTGTTTTACTTTCTTTTTTTATTCAAGAAAATGTTTTTAATTTATTTATCTTATTTTATTTTTTTATTTTTTTAAAAAAGGACCTTATCTTCACCATACCTGGTTGTCCAAATTAGGCATAATAATGTGTTAATTCCACGACTGTATATATCGGTATCCGTTGATATCTCTATCGGTAATTTGGTCAATATCGTAATATCGGATATCAGCAAAAAGCCATTATCGGACATCCCTATTTTTTTACGGAAAAAGCTGGCAGCTTAGTTGCCAGAATTTTACTATGAAATAGACATTGGTTTTCACAACAGTACAAGTTATTTTTTTTATTTTGGCAACTTAGCTTCCAGTTTTTCTACCGTAAAAACCAATGTACCGTCTTTCCAGTTACAGTAATACATCGTTAAAAACAACACCCGTAGATTTTGCATTCAAAAACTGCCAGCTCAGTTAACATAATTTTAACGCAAAAAACAGTAGTAGTTTTTTTTTCAATTTACAGTAATATGCTGGAAAGAACAATGTAAAATGTATTGTCATTTTTATTAATATGATTGCTGTGAAGTTGAGTATTTGTACTTAGACAAAAACATGTTTGGAAAGCATGATAATATATGTTGATATATATGTTGAAATGTTCCTAAAAAGAGGGCCTGTACAGGTAACAAACACTGTATGATGGCCATAGCTTGACACTGGAACAGAGTAATTTAATGTACATTACTTTTGCATTCTGACCCACCTGTTGAGAAGCATATTTTTAAGATGGTAATATTAGAGTGCTTAGCTAATCTACTTTATATGTTAAAATATGAATCAAAACAACACATTACTAGTAGGGTAAAACTAACACGTCTCACGTTCCCTATTAGTGGGAGAAATAATAGGGAACGTATACATTGTTTTAATGATGGCCATAGTTTGACCCTGGAACAGATTGCCATTATTAGGGGGTAAAAATATTGTGCAAAAAATTATTTTCAATGTAAAAAAATTTTTTTTAAGGTAAAAGTTGATTTTCAAGGTAAAAAATGATTTTAAAGGTAAAAAATGATTTTCAAGGTAAAACATTTTTTTTCAAGGTAAAAGTTGATTTTCAAGGCAAAAACTGATTTTGAAGGTAAAAAAATATTTTCAAGGTAAAAAAATATTTTCAAGGTAAAAAAATATTTTCAAAGTAAAAAAAAATGTTTTCAAGGTAAAAGTTGATTTTCAAGGTGAAACATGATTTTCAAAGGTAAAAAATGATTTTCAAGGTAAAAAAAAATATGTTCAAGGTAAATTTTGATTTTCAAGATAAAAAAAGATTTTCAAGGTAAAAAATAATTTTCAAGGTAATAGTTGATTTTCAAGGTAAAAGTTGATTTTTAAGGTAGAAAATTATTTTCAATGTAAAAACATTTTTTTCAAGGGAAAGTTTTTTTTTTCAAGGTAAATGTTGATTTTCAAGGTAAAAATGATTGTCAAGGTAATAGTTGATTTTCAAAGTAAAAGTTAATTTTTAAGGTAAATAATTATTTTCAAGGTAAAAATTTATTTTCAAGGTAAAACATTTTTTTTCAAGGTAAAAGTTGATTTTCAAGGTAAAAAATGATTTTCAAGGTAAAAAAATGATTTTCAAGGTAATAGTTGATTTTCAAACTAAAAGTTGATTTTCAAGGTAAAAAATGATTTTCAAGGTAATAGTTGATTTTCAAAGTAAAAGTTAATTTTTAAGGTAAATAATTATTTTCAAGGTAAAAAATGATTTTCAAGGTAAAACATTTTTTTTCAAGGTAAAAGTTGATTTCCAAGGAAAAAAATTATTTTCAAGGTAAAAAAAAATATTTTCAAGGTAATAGTTGATTTTCAAAGCAAAAGTTGATTTTTAAGGTAAAAAATGATTTTCAAGGTAAAAAATGATTTTCAATGTAAAAACATTCTTTTCAAGGAAAAAGTTTGTTTTTTTTCAAGGTAAATGTTGATTTTCAAGGTAAAAAATGATTTTCAAGGTAATAGTTGATTTTCAAAGTAAAAGTAAATTTTTAAGGTAAAAAATTATTTTCAAGGTAAAAATTTATTTTCAAGGTAAAACATTTTTTTTCAAGGTAAAAGTTGATTTTCAAGGTAAAACATTATTTTCAGGGTAAAAAAAAAGATTTTCAAGGTAATAGTTGATTTTCAAAGTAAAAGTTGATTTTTAAGGTAAAAAATGATTTTCAAGGTAAAAAAATTATTTTCAATGTAAAAACATTTTTTTCAAAGGAAAAATTTATTTTTTTTCAAGGTAAATGTTGATTTTCAAGGTAAAAAATTATTTTCAAGGTAATAGTTGATTTTCAAAGTAAAAGTTAATTTTTAAGGTAAATAATTATTTTCAAGGTAAAACATTTTTTTTCAAGGTAAAAGTTGATTTTCAAGGTAAAAAAATTATTTTCAAGATAAAAAATAATTTTCAAGGTAAGACATTTTTTTTCAAAGTAAAAGTTGATATTCAAGGTAAAAAATTATTTTCAAGGTAAAAAAAAATGTTTTCAAGGTAAAAGTTGATTTTCAAGATAAAAAAAATATTTTCAAGGTAAAAAATGTTTTTTAAGGTAAAAAAAATAATTTTCAAGGTAAATGTTGATTTTTAAGGTAAAAAATGATTTTCAAGGTAAAAAATGATTTTCAAGGTAAAAAAAAAATTTTCAAGGTAAAAGTTGATTTCCAAGGTAAAAAAAATATTTTCAAGGTAACAAATGATTTTCAAGGTAAAAAAAAAAGTTCATTTTTAAGGTAAAAAAATGATTTTCAAGGTAAAAAAAAAAAATTCAAGGTAAATGTTGAGATTTTCAGGGTAAAAAAATATTTTCAAGGTAAAAAAAAAAAAAATCAAGGTAAAAGTTTATTTTCAAGGTAAAAAAAAAAGGATTTTTAAGGTAAAACATTTTTTTTCAAGGTAAAAAAAAATATTTTCAAGCCAAACAAAGTGTGCGGCTTTTAAGGTTACTTTGTACTTTTCAGCACCTCCAGTCCTTTAAACACCTGTTCCCCCATTACCTCCACCTTTTCTGCTCGACTCCATCAACACCCTCAGCCCATCCAGGTGACTTCAAATCTCCTGTAAACACCCAAGATTTGAGCACCACACCTGGGCTGACGAGGCCCCACACACTCCCAGTACTCATTAAAACTGCCCTTCTACCTGCTTTGGCATCTAATGACATGCCTTTAAGTGTAAACATGATAAATACTCTATTTTACGGACTATGAGGTGCACTTCAAATC